>NC_041392.1:662711751-662717216 GCF_002162155.2 Triticum dicoccoides | reverse complement strand
GCCACCGGCTGGCCTTCCCTGCACTGCCGCACACCCCGCGCCTCCCCGTTCGCTCCCTGCCCATCCCGCTCCGACAATGCCCACGTCTGCCGGGCCCCGCCGCCGCCCTTGCCTGCTGGACACCGCCGCTCGCCGGTACGGGCCGGTCCTTCCCAGACCTCGTCGGCCCTGCCCCGGGCTGTCGTGCCTGTCGTCGCCTCGTGCGCCCGCTCGGGCTGGCGCCCGACGCCCATCTCCACCCCAGCACCCGTTAGCCCGAACCGCTGTGGCCCCTTTGGCCCAATGACACAGGGGCCCACGCCCCAGAACTTTATTAAAAAAAAAATATATATATATAATAATAATTAAATTAATTAATTAATTAATTAATTAAGTTATTTATTCGCAATTAGATTAACCTAATTAACTGATAGTTAATTAATCAAACAATGACAGTGGGGTCCACCACGCTAATTAATTATGATTAGTTTAATTAATCTGTTAATTAAAATGTGTCACTGACCAGTGGGACCCACTAGTCAGGTTGACCAGTCAACTCTGTTGACTGCTGATGTCAGCATGACATCATGCTGATGTCATTAAATCATTTTCGAATTAATTAAATAATTAATTAAATCCCAGAAATTAATAAAAATCTTTAGAAAATCATATCTTTTAATCCGTAACTCGGATTAAAATATTTTCAACATGAAAGTTGCTCAGAACGACGAGACGAATTCGGATACGCATCACATTCGTCCGCCACACATCCCTAGCATAGAAAACACGCAACTTTCCCCCTTCGCTTCATCTGTCTGAAAACGCAAAACACCGGGGATACTTTTCCGGATGTTTCCCCCCTTCGTCGGTACCACCTACTACTGTGTTAGGTCACCCTAGCACCGCTCATTGTCGCGTCATGCATCGTCGTGTTTATGTTTGCATTGTATTCATTGTTTCTTCCCCCTCTTATCTCCGGTAGACTACGAGACTGACGCTGCTGCTGCCCAGTTCGACTACGGAGTTGACGACCACTCTCTCTTGCCAGAGCAACCAGGCAAGCCCCCCCTTGATCACCAGATATCGCCTATTCTACTCTATACTGCTTGCATTAGAGTAGTGTAGCATGTTACTGCTTTCCGTTATACCTATCCTGATGCATAGCCTGTCCTTGCTACTACTGTTGTTACCGTTACCTGCAATCCTACATGCTTAGTATAGGATGCTAGTATTTCCATCTGTGGCCCTACATTCTTGTCCGTCTGCTGTGCTATACTATCGGGCCGTGATCACTCGGGAGGTGATCACGGGTATATACTTTATACGTTATACATGATACATGTGGTGACCAAAGACGGGTCGGCTGGTGGAGCACCCGCGAGTGGATCTTTGTGGCGGAGCGACAGGGCAGGTTGAGACCGCCTAGGAGAGAGGTGGGCCTGGCCCTGTTCGGCGTTCGCGGATATTTAACACGCTTAACGAGATCTTGGTATTTGATCTGAGTTGGCTACGAGCCTATACGCACTAACCATCTACGTGGGAGTAGTTATGGGTATCCCGGCGTCGTGGTATCAGCCGAAGCACTTCAGACGTCAGCGACGGAGCGGCGCGCGCCGGATTGGACTGGAACACCTGCTAGGCTAGGTCTACTTCCGTCCGCCCTCGCAACATGCAGGTGTGCTATGGGCGATGGGCCCAGACCCCTGTGCGCTTAGGTTTAGACCGGCGTGCTGGCCTCTCTGTTTTGACTAGGTGGGGCTGCGACGTGTTGATCTTCCGAGGCCGGGCATGACCCAGGAAAGTGTGTCCGGCCAAATGGGATCAAGCGTGTTGGGTAAGTTGGTGCACCCCTGCAGGGAAGTTAATCTATTCGAATAGCCGTGATCTTTGGTAACAGGACGACTTGGAGTTGTACCTTGACCTTATGACAACTAGAACCGGATACTTAATAAAACACACCCTTCCAAGTTCCACAGACAACCCGGTGATCGCTTTTCCACAGGGCAACGAGGGGAGGATCGCCGGGTAGGATTATGCTATGCGATGCTACCTGGAGATGCTACTTGGAGATGCTACTTGGAGATGCTACTTGGAGGACTTTAATCTACTCTCTTCTACATGCTGCAAGACGGAGGCTGCCAGAAGCGTAGTCTTCGACAGGATTAGCTATCCCCCTCTTATTCTGGCATTCTGCAGTTCAGTCCACTGATATGGCCTCCTTACACATATACCCATGCATATGTAGTGTAGTTCCTTGCTTGCGAGTACTTTGGATGAGTACTCACGGTTGCTTTCTTCCCCCTTTTCCTCCCTTTCCTTTCTTTCTGGTTGTCGCAACCAGATGCTGGAGCCTTGGAGCCAGACGCCACCGTCGATGACGACTACTACCCCGGAGGTGCCTACTACTACGTGCAGCCCACTGTCGACGACCAGGAGTAGTTAGGAGGATCCCAGGCAGGAGGCCTGCACCTCTTTCGATCTGTATCCCAGTTTGTGCTAGCCTTCTTAAGGCAAACTTGTTTAACTTATGTCTGTACTCAGATATTGTTGTTTCCGCTAACTCGTCTATGATCGAGCACTTGTATTCGAGCCCTCGAGGCCCCTGGCTTGTATTATGATGCTTGTATGACTTATTTATGTTTTAGAGTTGTGTTGTGATATCTTCCCGTGAGTCCCTGATCTTGATCGTACATGTTTGCGTGTATGATTAGTGTATGATTGAATCGGGGGCGTCACACCAGAATAACCAACTAGAAAGCAAAAATGTGTATGTTTGGATAGTCTTTCTAGCATTTGATCGATAAAAGGTAAGGGGTAATGATCCTTTTTAGTTGCCTTATTTAATTTGCGGAAATCAATTACCATCCTATAACCTGTAATAATTCTTTGAGGAATCAATTAATCTTTATCATTAGGAATGACAGTAATACCTCCCTTCTTAGGGACACAATGGACAGGACTTACCCACTGACTATCAGCAACGGGATAGATTATACCTGCCTCAAGGAGCTTTAGTATTTCCTTTCTTACCACTTCTTTCATTTTAGGATTCAGCCGTCGTTGATGATCACGAACTGGTTTAGCATCTTCTTCCAAATTAATTTTATGTTGACATAGAGTGGGACTAATGCCCTTAAGATCATCAAGAGTATACCCAATAGCAGCACGGTGCTTCTTTAGAGTTTTCAATAATCTCTCTTCCTCATGCTCTGAAAGGTTAGCACTAATAATAACAGGATATATCTTTTTCTCATCAAGAGAAGCATATTTAAGAGTATCAGGTAACGGTTTAAGCTCAAACACGGGATCACCCTTGGGTGGAGGAGGATCCCCTAGGATTTCAACAGGTAAATTGTTTTTCAGAATAGGTTCCTGTTTAAAGAATACTTCATCTATTTTCCTGCTTTCATTCATAAACATGTCATTTTCATGGTCTAGCAAATATTGTTCTAAAGGATCACTAGGAGGTACGGCAATAGAAGCAAGACCAATAATTTCATCCTTACTAGGTAATTCTTCTTCACGGTGTTGTCTACTAAATTTAGAGAAATTAAATTCATGAGTCATATCATCTAAACCGATAGTAACAACACCCTTTTGCAATCTATGGTAGCATTAACAGTGTTCAGGAAGGGTCTACCAAATATAATGGGACAAAATCTATCTTGTGGGGAACCAAGAACAAGAAAATCAGCAAGATATTTAGTTTTCCCACACAAGACTTCAACATCTCTAACAATTCCCATTGGTGAAATAGTATCTCTATTGGCTAGTTTAATTGTGACAACAATAACTTCTATCTCAGCAGGTGCAATATCATGCATAATTTCTTTGTATAAGGAATAAGGTATTGCGCTAGCACTAGCACCCATATCACATAAGCCATGATAACAATGATCTCCTATTTTAACAGAAATAACAGGCATGCCTACTGATACGTCTCCAACGTATCTATAATTTTTTATTGCTCCATGCTATATTATCTACTGTTTTGGACATTATTGGGCTTTATTATCCACTTTTATATTATTTTTGGGACTAACCTATTAACCGGAGGCCCAGCCCAGAATTGCTTTTTTTTGCCTGTTTTAGGGTTTTGAAGAAATGGAATATCAAACGGAGTCCAAATGGAATGAAACCTTCGGGAATGTGATTTTCTCAACGAACAAGACCCGGGAGACTTGGACCCTACGTCAAGACACAAAAGAGGAGGCCACGAGGTAGGGGGCGCGCCTACCCCCCCCCCCAGGCACGCCCTCCACCCTCGTGGGCCCCCTGTTGCTCCATCGACGTACTCCTTCCTCCTATATATACCTACGTACCCCCAAACGATCAGATACGGAGCCAAAAACCTAATTCCACCGCCGCAACTTTCTGTATCCACGAGATCCCATCTTGGGGCCTGTTCTGGAGCTCCGCCGGAGGGGGCATCGATCACGGAGGGCTTCTACATCAACACCATAGCCTCTCCGATGAAGTGTGAGTAGTTCACCTCAGACCTACGGGTCCATAGTTATTAGCTAGATGGCTTCTTCTCTCTTTTTGGATCTCAATACAATGTTCTCCCCCTCTCTTGTGAAGAACTATTCGATGTAATCTTCTTTTCGTGGCGTGTTTCTTGAGACCGATGAATTGTGGGTTTATGATCAAGTCTATCTATGAATAATATTTGAATCTTCTCTGAATTCTTTTATGTATGATTGATTATCTTTGCAAGTCTCTTCGAATTATCGGTTTGGTTTGGCCTACTAGATTGATCTTGCAATGGGAGAAGTGCTTAGCATTGGGTTCAATCTTGCGGTGTCCTTTCCCAGTGACAGTAGGGGCAGCAAGGCATGTATTGTATTTTTGCCATCGAGGATAACAAGATGGGGTTTTCATCATATTGCATGAGTCTATCCCTCTACATCATGTCATCTTTCTTAAGGCGTTACTCTGTTTTTAACTTAATACTCTAGCACTACAAAAAAAGACACATCCGTGACATTTTGGGCCGAACGAAATTTTTTTCTGTCATACATATGACACTTCTATGACGATAATTGTGACAAAACCCGGTATCATCATAGATGTGGTGGGCTCCTACTTATATGACAAAAAATCATGACAGAAAATGGGCTTTTCGTCTTGGGCGGGCCGGAGACGCAGCTGCATGACATTCTTTGGGTCGTCCATGAAGGAAAAAACCGTGGTAGAAGCGAGGGGGAGGAAATTTTCACGGAGTTCCCGATTACGGTGGGAGGTCGGGGGCCGAGCGATGCGCGTTTCTCTCGTACACGTACGCGCGTGTGTGCGAGGCGTTGGCTCTAACTGAACCCGAGCGACGCGTTGGGCTCTAACTGAACCCGAGCGATTGCACTGCAGGCTACGCGTTACTGAACCCGAGTGATCGATCGATGGCTGTTAACTGCACCCGATCGAGCGATGCCTTCGCTACTGCTGCTAACTGAAGCCGATCGATTGGATGAATAGTGAGCATTGCGGGG
>NC_041392.1:662638884-662711358 GCF_002162155.2 Triticum dicoccoides | reverse complement strand
TAGGCGGTGGAGGGGTGCCCGTGGAGGGGTGGTTGAACAGGACCCCGTGGTGTAGAGGGCTGGATGAACAGTAGACGATGGAGTAGCGCGCGGTGGAGGCTGGATGAATAGGAGCTCATGGAGGCTAGAGGAGGTCGACGGTAGCCCGTGGAGGCTGGAGGAGGTCGACGGTGGAGATGAACAGTATCCCGTGGAGTCCCGTTTTGCGGTACGCCACACCCCTCCCGATGAACAGGACCCCCGTTTCGACCGTAGGAGGTCCGTTTCGTCCGCTTTGCGGTACGCCACACCCCTCCCGATCAACAGGACCCCTGTTTTGACCGTAGGAGGTCCGTTTCCTCCGTTCTGCGGTATGCCACACCCCTCCCGATCAACAGGACCCCCTTTTCGACCGTAGGAGGTCCGTTTCCTCCATTCTGCGGTATGCCAGGCCTCGTTTCCATCGCCTGTTTCATCCAAGCCCTCCCGATGAACACGACCATGCATTCCGTTCTGACCTAGCCGGTTGGCTCCCACGCGTTTCGTTGCCTCCCGATGAACACGACGCATTCCATTGCCTCCCAATGAACACGACGCATTCCGTTGCCTCCCCATGAATATGACGCATTCCGTTGCCTCCTCATGAACACGACAACGACAATGTTTCTCCGTTCTGACCCAGCCATGTACACGAGCCCTAGCCGTACGTATGCGTGAGTAGGCGTTCGAGACCCCGCCCGTATGTACACATACATGGCCGTATTTTCTTTCTTGCACCCTGGCCGATGTACGTACGTGTACATGCTACGTGCACGCCTCTACATCAACCATTATGTACGTACACATTCGCGACTAGAATGACAATGCTACGTACACTTCGACCAGGTGGGTCCCGGCTGTCAGGCACTTCCTTGCGTGCGAAGATGTAGCTGGTGGGTCCCAGTAGCCAGGGGGCGAATCGTTTTTTTTTCGGACGCACTTCCTTGCGTGCGAAGGTGTAGCTGGTGGGTCCCAGCAGTTATGGGGAAATGTTTTTTTCATGAAATATGGTGGCCCGTCCAGTGGGTCCCCACTGTCAGGTGGATGAATAATTATTTTGCACGTAATAAGGAGGCACTTCCTTGCTGCAGCTGTGGACCCAGCTGTCAGCCTCTCCACGTACAGTCCACGTCCGATGGAAGCCGTTCCTTGACCACGTTGACCACGTCACGCCGAGAGCACCAGGGCGGTGGACGATGGCGAGGCCTAGGAAGGGGACGACGCAGAGCCGGGGAAGACGCGGCAGTGGATGCCCATGTGTAGAGGAGTACGAGGGTTCACTGGTTCACTGTGGTGTGAGGCTGCCGTCGCCGCAGAATAACAGGGGGTGTGGGTGAGTAGAGGGATGGCCTGGCCAGCGGTGGGAGTAGTAGGGGGCGGTGAGGCAGTTTTTTGACACGTCTCGTCGAAGCAGAGATCGTGTCCCCTTATTACGGGATTCTCATCAATACGGGTGTGGGTAACCCAACCGTTTCTAGGACTCCTAGATTATAGGCAAGTCCCAAACGGCTACAGAGAGGACGCTTGATATTCACCCTCTTTATAAAGGGACAAGGCTTTTACTTTTTTCCCTCCCGTTCTCAATCGAATCCTTCCCCCGCCTCGAGTTCTAACACCCAAAGCCCAGGTCAGGTGCTCTGGATCTTCAATCATGTCCGGATCTAGCCTTCAAGGCCGATGGATGCCCTCCTCCATTACGGAAGAAGACATCAAGAAGTTGAGGGAGGCCAGATACCTGACCGCCGAGGTTTCGCATCGGCTGCCTGCCCGAGGGCAGGTCATCTCTACTCCTGAACCCAACGAAGACATCGTGTTCATCTCCCACTTCCTCCGAGGACTAGGCCTCACTCTGGATCCCTTCGTTAGGGGGTTGATGTTTTATTACGGGCTAGATTTCCACGATCTAGCCCCAGACTCCTTTCTCCACACCTCAACATTCATTGTCGTGTGTGAGGCCTTCCTCCGCATTACCCCTCACTTTGGTCTGTGGCTCAAGACCTTTGAAGTGAAGCTGAAGACGGTCGAGGGGCAGTATGCAGCGTGCGGAGGCGCATTAATAAGCAAGATAGCAGGAGCTCCATGGCCCAAAGGTTCCTTTCCAGAGGTGTCCGGATTATGGCAACAAGAGTGGTTTTACATCATAGCTCCCAGAAGTGCCAAGTGGGTGGCTGCCCCTGCTTTCCGCTCAGGCCCTCCACCACAACTGATGTCATGGATTAGCAGAGGGCTGAGCTGGGGTCCTGCCAAGGACGTGCCTGTACTGCAAAGCCGCATACAAAATCTCTTCGAAGGAGATTTCAGTTTGATTATGGTGGCGCAAGTTATGCTGGTTCGTTGAGTCCAGCCTTGCAAACGCCGGCCCCTCCGCATGTGGGAGTTCAACCCAGAAGGGTCGCGTACTATTCAGAATTTCCTCGGCCTGACGCATGAGGAGATGTACAAATCATTCTTCGGACCCCAAATAGAGTGTCCGGATACTACCGAGGACGTGGGCCTGAGTAGCAACCGTACCGCCGACCAAGTAAGTAATCCTTTAGCCGAACACACCGTCTCTTATTTGCCGAGACATCATTCTGAGAAATCGCTCTTTGACCAGGACTGGATAACAAAGGCAAAGATGATTCGGTGTTCGGCCCCCCTTCCTGAGGGTTTGGAAAATCCGGTACTGGAAAAGATGCTCGAGCTAGCACCTTGCCTGGATCCCTCAAAGGAAGACAAAGTGGGGAATAATGAGGGCGAAAGCAGGCCTCCATCGCTACCCATTCCGACCAAGGGAACGAGCACCTCCGTGAGGGAGGATAACCGAGGGGATGAATCGGACATTCTCTCACCCCGGGGAAGGAAGAGGACTACCTCTGAAGATCCAGAAACCAAGGTTTCCAAGCGAGAGAAGAAATCTCCACCAGAGGGTCCTGCCTTGGAGGGTGCTCTTGCCGCACAAAGTCCGCGCGGGGATCAGCCCTCCAACGAGATGTAAGTAGTCAAAAAATTACTTTAATAGTGGAGATATACTACCTTACCTCTGAGGAAAATAACTGAAGTATTTATTGCAGTTCGGATCTTAGCCCTTCTCAGCAGAGCTCGTCTTCGGGGGATCTTCTTCCGGAGATGATGGAGAGCGAAATGCCTCCCCCGGACTCCTCCGCTCAAGAAGCGGGTGACCTTGAAGTGTCGTCACGGAGGGCCTCTCCGGATCCGGTGAGGCCAGAAGATAATCCTATAGTCACCCGAAGTCCCCAGCGTCCGGCTCTCGGAGAGAGCAAACAGAAGAGTCTGGCACCGTCTGGTATGCGGTCGGACGTACTGAGAGAGTTGTTGGAGTGAGCGGCCATCTCAGAAGAACACCGTATATTGATGGGTACGGTGATGGAAAGGATCTCATCCGCCGAAAGCGGGTTGCATGATGCCTTTATGAGTCTACTGACGGGCTTTGAGGTACGTAAAATGATATACATTTGTGATGGAACCGCACATTTTTAGGTGTGGCCTGTGTAGATAGTAGCCCCTGAGACTCTGGTTGTCACCGAGAATGGCGGCAGATAGAGGATCATAGTCCCAGGTAATAACCATACTGCTTTAATGTGCAGGTAGTGGGAGCTCCGGGGGTTAGACGGACTCAAGAATTTGCCGAACTGACGCGGCAACTGGATGCGGCGGATGCCGACATCGAGCTTATTAACAAGAGGCTTGATGAGGCACAGGGTAAGTGTTATTTTCTGGTGAATGTCACATAGTAAGAGCAGCATGATGCCAGTATCTTTAATATGTTGTGACTGCAGATGGAGCTACCACCGTGGAAACCTTGCGGACGGAACTTGCCCGAGCCAAAGAACAAGCAAGGATTAGTAATGCGGCTGCTTTGAAGGCGGCCGAAGAGTTGAAAGCCGAGAAGGCCGCGCATTGCGGGAGCAAAGAGAAGATGGCCAAGATGGCCGTAGAATTAAAAGACTCTGCCGACCGTTGCCAGGTCCCTGAAAAAGAGAACCGATTGAAGGCAGCAGACCTTGAAAAGGCCACGATGGCAACAAAGACACCCGCTCTACTATGAGAGCGAAGGAGGAGCTACGTGAAGCCGGGGATATTGAGGCTGGGAAGCCATTCATGCTACGGAGAAAGTTCGGAGATCCATCCATGGTATGCCCCTCTGGATTGGCTGTGGAGTTCGGCAGACGCATATATGGACTTGGCGGCAAGCGCTGCCGATGTAGCCAAATACTTCCAAGGTCAAATAGATCGTGAAGTGGACAAGCTGTTCTGGTCGCAATTCAACGTTCCAGAGTGTCCGCTTCCATTGACTGATCATCTAGCTGAATGGGCCGAAATGAATAGGTTGTCCAGACTCGCCATGAGGTCTCTCATGGATCAGCTGTTTCTGGAAAAGCCGAAACCAAACAGCTATTTCAGCTTAGTGCAGCAGTTCCTTGGTGCGGTGTCACGCATCAATGCAATGAAGAGGTCGGCGTGCATAGAAGGCTCGCGGATGGCTCTTGCCCGTGTTAAAGCATATTGGGCGGAGATGGATGCTACCACTGTTGCAGTGCAGGGTTCGGCCATAGGCCGAGTGGCTGCCGAGCACTATTTCGAAGAGGTTCTCGAGGGTGCTCGTTTGATAGAGGCCCAGTGCTCCAAGAATATTATGTTTGAGTGACATGTATTCACAATGTTTTTATGAAATTTATTAAGGCTGTGTTTATAATTTTGCCTGAAAATAATATGATGCCTCCTGTGCGGCCGTTTATGTATACATGTGTATAACCTGAAAGATTGCAGTCGTCGGCTTCAGCCCCCATGCATATAATGCGGAGGTGTTCGCAGAAGACGCGTGTTCACACTTAACCCAACGTCTTGGTCCTATTAAGGAGGTGATAGCGCAGCGAACGAGGCAACCGGACTATAATGCTTTAACATTTTCACTTAGCCATAGGAGTTTGACGGTGGGGCTACTATATAGCCCATGTTGGCTTCGCACTCTCCCGAATTCGGGGTGTGTACATGCCTGGCTGGGAAACGGCCCTTCGTTAAGGCGGAGGAATTCTAACATTCCAATAGGTCATCGAGTGGTTGACCAGTCTCACGCTATATCATGACAGTCAGTTTTCGGCTTTCTCTACTGAGGTGCTTGTCCAGATGACCCGGGGCACAATCGCACTAGTTCTCCTAGTGCTACCTTAGCCGATAGAGCGGAACGTAAGGTACCAAAACATAGGAGCCGGGCAAACCCAACATTTGACCAAAGACATGATTCAGAGCTGATGCATATAAGGCCAAACTCGCGACGCCGAACACTCCCTAAGGTATTCGGTCTTTATGGTATAAACAAGACCTAAATAGTGCCATTTGTAAGAAGCCCCTAGTGTCCAGGTACGTGCATTATTCTGACGTGGCCACATGCCAAGACGCTAGCATCCTTCTCAATTGTACTGAGAATCTGAGGGATGTGTATCAACAAGAGACAGTAAAAAAGGTTGACGCAGGGTCTTAATCTGAAAAGAATCCTTGGGGTGGGTCCCTGCTACACGTCTGCGCCTGTGTCTCCGTTGTGCCGTATCCTGGACGGGTGTAGCACGATGGTCATCTGTAAAAGAGAGTACTTAGGTGAAAAGTTGTCATGCAAAAAGGTAGGTTTAAAGAAACCATGTATAATTCAAGATGAGTAAAAATTGCCACTTGTCTGTGCGCGTTGAGCCCCTTGTATTTGTAATAGGGGTGTGGCTTATCAAACCTGTGTGAGTTACATATGGCTGCGCCGGACTCGTCTAACCGTGTTCGTGGTCTTGATGACCTATCAAATGCTTTAGCTGGTGAGGCCCTTTTTAGTGTGCGGCTACCAAGGCAGTCGCACTCTCTTCGGCGCGCAGGGATCGCTTAATATTTCCATTTACTGTAATGATGCCATGTGGACCGGGCATCTTAAGCGTAAGGGAAGCGTAGTGCGGTATTGCGTTAAAGCGAGCGAAAGCTTCACGTCCAAGTAGTGCTTGATAGCCACTTTGGAACGGAGCAATGTGGAATGTTAAATGTTCGCTAGGAAGTTATCGGGGAAGCCGAATATAACCTCTAGTAGCAGGGAGCCCATGCAATGAGCCCCTGGGCCTGGCGTTACTCCTTTAAGGGTAGTATTGCTTAGGCAAATTTTTGTTGGGTCTATCCCCATTTTGCGGATTGTATCCTGGTATATCAGGTTTAAACTGCTGCCACCGTCCATCAGGACTCGTGTAAAGTGGTATCCGTCAATTATTGGGTCTAATACCAGGGTAGACCATCCGGCATGCCAGATACTTGCTGAGTAATCCCGATGGTCAAAAGTGATCGGTTGAAATGAACAGTGGCAGGACTCTGCGGTGATAGGCCCTTGGGCATATTTATCTGGGAGTGCCGCTTTGTTTCTCCCCTTTATCACGTGTAACACGTTTACTGTTTTGACTTCTGGTGGAAATATTCTTTGTTCCCCAGTGTCTTGCTTGAGAGGCTCATCCTCGTCTTCGCTTGGTGTATCTTCCCCCTTGTGTACGGCGTTGAGCTTGTCGGACTGCTTGAAGACCCAACATTCTCTGTGGGTATGATTAGCAGGTTTACCGGGGGTGTTATGGATCTGACATACTTGGTCCAGAATTTTGTTTAGGCTGGACAGTTCGTCTCTGGCGCCTTTAGAGGGCGGCTTTTGCTGACTTGGCCGAGAGCTTTTGAATCCGGCGTTTACTGTCGTGCTCTTCATGTTGTCTTGTTTATTCCGGCGTTTATTATTGTTGTTGCACCGTGATTTCCCGTTTCCATCTCTAACTTCGGATGTACTAGGGTCGCTAGTGCTGCATCTGGCTAGCCAGCTATCCTCACCCACGCAAAAGCGGGTCATGAGGCTTGTTAATGCTGCCATTGTTCTCGGTTTTTCTTGGCCGAGGTGTCTGGCAAGCCATTCGTCACGGACGCTATGCTTAAAAGCTACCAAGGCTTCGGCGTCTGGACAGTCGACTATTTGGTTCTTTTTAGTAAGGAACATGTTCCAAAGCTTTCGGGCTGACTCTCCGGGCTGTTGAGTTATATGACTCAAATCGTCCGCGTCCGGTGGTCGGACATAAGTGCCTTGAAAATTTGCCCAAAAAGCGTCTTCGAGCTCTTCCTAGCTTCCAATGGAGCTTTCGGGGAGGCTTTTGAGCCAGTGCCGAGCTGGCCCTTTGAGCTTGAGGGGTAAGTACTTGATGGCGTGGAGATCATCTCCTCGAGCCATATGGATATGGAGGATATAGTCCTCAATCCAGACCCTAGGGTCTGTTGTCCGTCGTATGCCTCTATGTTTACGGGCTTGAATCCCTCTGGAAATTCATGGTCCAGCACCTCATCGGTGAAACATAGGGGGTGTGCGGCACCCCTGTATCTGGGTGTACCGCATTGTTCGGATGTTTGTTGTGTTGCATCATATGCTGGAGCATGTTTGCGTGGTCCATAGATGGATCTGGTTGTGTCGTCCTTTTGATGCGAGCCCTCACGTGGATCGCGTATTGTCTTGTGTGCGGCATTGCTTACCGCTCTATGTTGGCTGTGAGGTCGTCTATCCGGCTAGGTGGCCGTTTTAATTTTTGGTTGCGTGGGATCTAAGGCCTCCTCATCGAATTCAGGTAGCAACTTCCGCTTCAGGTAGCTCTTGGTGGAGCGATTACCGCCATACTTTGCTGTTGTGTTGAGTACTTTGCTCCATCTAATTTGGAGTGTGTCTTGCGCAGCCTTGAGCCTTTGCTTCTGCTTTTTTAGACTCCTCGCGGTGGCAACAAGCCTTTGATGGGCATTCTGTTGCTCCGAGTGTCGGTCTGGTGTTATGTCATCCAGACTATTATCTTTGGCAGAATCGGGTTGTTCGGTTTGATTCTCCATGTTGCCGTGGTCCGGCAATGGTTCACCCTGCTCTAACATTGCGTTTGTATGATCATTGTTTCTACCGAGGCGGGATTTGGGGTGGCGCTTACGCCGCCGCCTTGACTGCTTCTCGAGGGGACAACCCTTCGTTGCGTCCTTCCGTTCCTCGTCGTTGTTTTCTTTTGGTGTGTTCACCATGTATACGTCATGTGGTGAAGTGGTCCAACCGTTGATGTCTTCGGAGTCGAAGTCGAGCATGTCGGTTAAGTCGTCGACAGTGGCTACTAAGTGGGTGGTGGGTGGGCCGCGAATTTCTTCGTCGTCCGCATCCCAGTCCTGCCGGACATAGTTCGGCCAGGATCCTCCTGACAAGGAGAGAGACCTTAATGAGTTTAGTATGTCGCCAAAGGGCGAGTGCTAAAAAATATTCGCGGAGGAAAACTCCATGATCGGCGCCCAATCGGATTCGATAGGAACGGACGCAGGCGGCTCGGAGTCCGTGGCCAGAGAAGGGTCCAGCAGTTTGACAACACGGCTCTCGTGCAAGGTAAGGTCGATGTTCAGCTCGATCGCCGCTAAAGGTAAGGCTTCCGTGGCGGGGTCCATCCACCCGTCCATGGACGGCACAACTGGCTCCGAATTGAGGGTCAGAGCGGCTGCATGTGCGATCTCCTGGACACTGTCCGATGGTAGAGCTAAATCGTACTCATCGTGACCGCGTGACGCACAAGGCAGAGGCTCGAATCCGTCGAAGATCAAGTCTCCACGGATATCGAACGTGTAGTTTATGCTTCCAAACCTGACCTGGCGGCTAGGGGCATAACTTTCAATCTGCTCCAGATGGCCAAGCGAATTGGCCCGCAGTGCAAAGCCGACGAACGCGAAGATCTGTCCGGGGAGGAAAGTCTCACCCTGGACTGCATCGCTATCGATGATAGTAGGAGCCATAGAGCCTAACGGCGACGACACAGAGGAACTCTCAATGAAAGCACCAATGTCGGTGTCAAAACCGGCGGATCTCGGGTAGGGGGTCCCGAACTGTGCGTCTAAGGCGGATGGTAACAGGAGGCAGGGAACACGATGTTTTACCCAGGTTCGGGCCCTCTTGATGGAGGTAAAACCCTACATCCTTCTTGATTAATATTGATGATATGGGTAAAACAAGAGTAGATCTACCACGAGATCAGAGAGGCTAAACCCTAGAAGCTAGCCTATGGTATGATTGTATGTTGTAGTTGTTGTGTCCTACAGACTAAAACTCTCTGGTTTATATAGACACCGGAGAGGGTTAGGGTTACACAAGGTCGGTTACAAATGAGGAGATATCCATATACGTATTTCCTAGCTTGCCTTCCACGCCAAGTAGAGTCCCATCCGGACATGAGACGAAGTCTTCAATCTTGTATCTTCATAGTCCAACAGTCCAGCCAAAGGATATAATCCGGCTGTTCGGAGACCCCCTAATCCAGGACTCCCTCAGTCGTTGACCACATTGACCAGGCCGCGCCGAGAGCACCAGGGTGGTGGACGACGGCGAGGCCTAGGAAGGGAATGACACGGAGGCAGGGAAGACTCGGCAGTTGTTTCCCACGCGGAGGGGAGTACGACTGTACGAGGGTTTACTAGTTCGTCTGCCGTCGCTAGAGAATAACAGCAGGTGTGGGTGAGTAGATGGATGGCTAGGCCAGCGATGGGAGTATGGTGGGGCGGTGAGGCCTACGTGGCAGCATAGCCGGCTGCGGGGAGGAGGGAGCAGGCAGTCCCGCCGGTGCTTGTTTGAGCGGCTGGAGCAGGAACATCAGAGATTGAAGAAGCACGACGGTCGTTCGATGGACATCGTACGGTCACTGGAGCTAGAATCGTTCATATTGACTAAGTTGACAAAGCCCTCCGTCCCAGTCAACTTAGTAGGCCCACAAGTCAGCCTCCCACCATGGTGGGTCCCAGCTAGCAGGGGTATTCATTTTTCTGTGTGTAATAAGGAGGCACTTTCGGTGGGTCCGAGCTGACAGCGGGGGGAACGTTTTTTCGCGAAATACGATGGTCCGTCCTGTGGGTCCCAGCAGTCAGGAGCAAACGTTTTTTCACGAAATACGGTGGCCCGCCTGGTGGGTCCCAGCAGTCAGGGGGGAACGTTTTTTTCGCCAAATACTGGTGGCCCGTCTGGTGGGTCCTTGCTGTCAGGTGGAGGAATAATTATTTTGCGCGTAATAGGGAGGCGCTTCCTTGCAACTGTCGTGGACCCAGCTGTCAGCCTCTCCACATACAGTACTCTTCCGATGGAAGTCAGTCGTTGACCACATTGACCACACCGCGTCGAGAGCACCACGGCGGTGGACGACGGCGAGGCCTAGGAAGGGGACGACGCGGAGCCGGGGAAGACGCGGCAGAGGATGCCCACGCAGAGAGGAGTACGAGGGTTCACTGGTTCGGCTGCGGTGTGAGGCTGCCATTGCCGCAGAATAACAGGGGGAGTGGGTGAGTGGAGGGATGGCCTGGCTAGCTGTGGGAGTAGTATGGGGACGGTGAGGCCTCCGCGGCAGCACAGCCGGCCATGGGAGGCAGGAGCATGCGGCACAACCGGCGCTGCTTTGGGCGGCTGGGGCAAGAAGACCAGAGGTTGAAGAAGCACTAAGGCCGTTGGATGGACTGTTGGTGAACGTAGTAATTTTAAAATTTTCCTACGCACACGCAAGACAATGGTGATGCATAGCAACGAGAGGGGAGAGTGTTGTCTACATACCCACGCAGACTGACTGCGGAAGCGTTGACGCAGCGTAGAGGAAGTAGTCATACGTCTTCCCGATCCGACCGATCCAAGCACCGTTACTCCGGCACCCCCGAGTTCTTAGCACACGTACAGCTCGATGACGATCCCCGGGCTCCGATCCAGCAAAGCATCGGGGAGGAGTTCCGTCAGCACGATGGCGTGGTGACGATCTTGATGTTCTACCGTCGCAGGGCTTCGCCTAAGTATCGCTACAATATGATCGAGGTGGAATATGGTGGTAGGGGGCACCGCACACGGCTAAGGAACGATCTCAAGGATCAACTTGTATGTCCTAGGGTGCCCCCCTGCCTCCGTATATAAAGGAGCCAAGGGGAAGGGGGCGGTCGGCCAAGGAGGGCGCGCCAAGGGAGTCCTACTCCCTCTGGGAGTAGGATTCCCCCCCCCCCCCCAATCCTAGTTGGAATAGGATTCCTCGAGGGGGGGAAAGAGAGAGAGGGGGCCGGCCACCTCTCCTTGTCCTAATAGGACTAGGGGAGGGGGGAGGCACGCAGCCCACCTTGGGCTGCCCCTTTCTCCTTTCCACTAAAGCCCACTAAGGCCCATATAGCTCCCGGGGGATTCCGGTAACCTCCCGGTACTCCGGTAAAATCCCGATTTCACCCGGAACACTTCCGATATCCAAACATAGGCTTCCAATACATGAATCTTTATGTCTCGACCATTTCGAGACTCCTTGTCATGTTCATGATCACATCCGGGACTCCGAACAATCTTCGGTACATCAAAATGCATAAACTCATAATAACTGTCATCGTAACGTTAAGCGTGCGGACCCTACGGTTCGAGAACAATGCAGACATGACCGAGACACGTCTCCGGTTAATAACCAATAGCGGGACCTGGATGCCCATATTGGCTCCTACATATTCTACGAAGATCTTTATCGGTCAGACCACATAACAACATACGTTGTTCCCTTTGTCATCGGTATGTTACTTGCCCGAGATTCGATCGTCGGTATCCAATACCTAGTTCAATCTCGTTACCGACAAGTCTCTTTACTCGTTCCGTAATACATCATCCCGCAACTAACTCATTAGTTGCAATACTTGCAAGGCTTATGTGATGTGCATTACCGAGAGGGCCCAGAGATACCTCTCCGACAATCGGAGTGACAAATCCTATTCTCAAAATACGCCAACCCAACATCTACCATTGGAGACACCTGTAGAGCTCCTTTATAATCACCCAGTTACGTTGTGACGTTTGGTAGCACACAAAGTGTTCCTCCGGCAAACGGGAGTTGCATAATCTCATAGTCGTAGGAACATGTATAAGTCATGAAGAAAGCAATAGCAACATACTAAACGATCGGGTGCTAAGCTAATGGAATGGGTCATGTCAATCAGATCATTCAACTAATGATGTGACCTCGTTAATCAAATAACAACACTTTGTTCATGGTTAGGAAACATAACCATCTTTGATTAGCGAGCTAGTCAAGTAGAGGCATACTAGTGACACTCTGTTTGTTTATGTATTCACACATGTATTATGTTTCCGGTTAATACAATTCTAGCATGAATAATAAACATTTATCATGAAATAAGGAAATAAATAATAACTTTATTATTGCCTCTAAGGCATATTTCCTTCAGTCTCACACTTGCACTAGAGTCAATAATCTAGTTCACATCGCTATGTGATTAACACCAATAGTTCACATCTTTATGTGATTGGTTCACATCTCTATGTGACTAACACCCAAAGGGTTTACTAGATTCAATAATCTAGTTCATATCGCTATGTGATTAACACCCAAAGAGTGATCATGTTTTGCTTGTGAGAGAAATTTAGTCAACGGGCCTGCCAAATTCAGATCCGTATGTATTTTGCAAAATTCTATGTCTACAATGCTCTGCATGGAGCTACTCTAGCTAATTGCTGCCACTTTCAATATGTATCTAGATCGAGACTTAGAGTCATCTAGATCAGTGTGAAAACTTGCATCGACGTAACTTTTTATGACGAACCTTTTTGTCATGTCCATAATCGAGAAACATATCCTTATTTCACTAAGGATAATTCTGACCGCTGTCCAGTGATCTACTCCTAGATCACTATTGTACTCCCTTGCTAAAACTAGTGTAGGGTATACAATAGGTATGGTACACAGCATGGCATACTTTATAGAACCTATGGCCAAGGCATAGGGAATGACTTTCATTCTCATTCTATTTTCTGCCGTGGTCGGGCTTTGAGTCTTACTCAACTTCACACCTTGTAACACAGGCAAGAATTCTTTCTTTGACTGTTCTATTTTGAACTACTTCAAAATATTGTCAAGGTATGTACTCATTGAAAAAACTTATCAAGTGTCTTGATCTATCTCTATAGATCTTGATGCTCAATATGTAAGCAGCTTCACCGAAGTCTTTCTTTGAAAAACTCCTTTCAAACACTCCTTTTATGCTTTACAGAATAATTCTACATTATTTCCGATCAACAATATGTCATTCACATATACTTATCAGAAATGTTGTAGTGCTCCCACTCACTTTCTCGTAAATACAGGCTTCTCCGCAAGTCTGTATAAAACTATATGCTTTGATCAACTCATCAAAGCGTATATTCCAACTCCAAGATGCTTGCACCAGTCCACAGATGGATCGCTGGAGTTTGCACATTTTGTTAGCACCTTTCGGATTGACAAAACCTTCTGGTTGCATCATATACAACTCTTCTTTAATAAATCCATTAAGGAATGCAGTTTTGTTTATCCATTTGCCAGATTTCATAAAATGCGGCAATTACTAACATGATTCGGACAGACTTAAGCATCGCTACGGGTGAGAAGGTCTCATCGTAGTCAATCCCTTGAACTTGCCGAAAACCTTTTGCGACAAGTCGAGCTTTGTAGACAGTAACACTACTATCAGCGCCCGTCTTCCTCTTGAAGATCCATTTATTTTCTATGGTTTGCCGATCATCGGGCAAATCCATCAAAGTCCATACTTTGTTCTCATACATGGATCATATCTCAGATTTCATGGCCTCAAACCATTTTGCGGAATCTGGGCTCATCATCGCTTCCTCATAGTTCGCAAGTTCGTCATGGTCTAGTAACATGACTTCCAGAACAGGATTACCGTACCACACTTGTGCGGATCTCACTCTGGTTTACCTACGAGATTCAGTAGTAACTTGATCTGAAGTTTCATGATCATCATCATTAGCTTCCTCACTAATTGGTGTAGGTGTCACAGAAACCGGTTTCTGTGATGTACTAATTTCCAATAAGGGAGAAGGTACAATTACCTTATCAAGTTCTACTTTCCTCCCACTCACTTCTTTCGAGAGAAACTCCTTCTCCAGAAAGTTTCCGAATTTAGCAACAAAAGCCTTGCCTTCGGATCTGTGATAGAAGGTGTATCCAATAGTTTCCTTTGGATATCCTATGAAGATTTACTTCTCCGATTTGAGTTTGAGCTTATCAGGATGAAACTTTTTCATATAAGCATCGCAATCCCAAACTTTAAGAAACGACAACTTTGGTTTCTTGCCAAACCATAGTTCATACGGTGTCGTCTCAACAGATTTAGATGGTGCCCTTTTAACGTGAATGCAGCTGTCTCTAATGCATAACCCCAAAATGATAGTGGTAGATCGGTAAGAGACATCATAGATTGCACCATATCTAATAAAGTATGGTTATGACGTTCAGACACACCATTACATTGTGGTGTTCCAGGTGGCGTGAGTAGTGAAACTATTTCACATTGTTTTTAACTGAAGGCCAAACTCGTAACTCAAATACTCTTCTCTACGATCAGATCATAGAAACTTTATTTTCTTGTTATGATGATTTTTCACTTCACTCTGAAATTCTTTGAACTTTTCAAATGTTTCAGACTTATGTATCATCAAGTAGATATACTCATATCTGCTCAAATCATCTGTGAAGATCAGAAAATAATGATACTTGTCGCGAGCCTCAATATTCATCGGACCACATACATCAGTATGTATGATTTCCAACAAATTTGTTGCTCGCTCCATTGTTCCGAAGAACGGAGTCTTAGTCATCTTGCCCATGAGGCATGGTTCGCAAGCATCAACTGATTCATAATCAAGTGATTCCAAAATCCCATCAGCATGGAGTTTCTTCATGCTGTTTGCACCAATATGACCTAAACGGCAGTGCTACAAATAAGTTGCACTATCATTATTAACTTTGCATCTTTTGGTTTCAATATTATGATTATGTGTATCACTACGATCGAGATCCAACGAACTATTTTCATTGGGTGTGTAACCATATAAGGTTTTATTCATGTAAACAGAACAACAATTTATTCTCTTACTTAAATGAATAACCGTATTACAATAAACATGATCAAATCATATTCATGCTTAACGCAAACACCAAATAACACTTATTCAGGTTCAACACTAATCCTGAAAGTATAGGGAGTGTGCGATGATGATCATATCAATCTTGGAACCACTTCCAACACACATCATCACTTCACCCTTAACTAGTCTCTGTTTATTCTGCAACTCCCGTTTCGAGTTACTAATCTTAGCAACTGAACTAGTATCAAATAATGAGGGGTTGCTATAAACACTAGTAAAGTACACATCAATAACATGTATATCAAATATACTTATGTTCACTTTGCCATCCTTCTTATCTGTCAATCACTTGGGGTAGTTCCGCTTCCAGTGACCAGTCCCTTTGCACTAGAAACACTTAGTCTCAGGCTTTAGGACTAGACTTGGGCTTCTTCACTTGAGCAGCAACTTGCTTGATGTTCTTCTTGAAGTTCCCCTTCTTCCCTCTGCCCTTTTCTTGAAACTAGTGGTCTTGTCTACCATCAACACTTGATGTTTTTCTTGATTTCTACCTTCATAAATTTCCGCATTACGAAGAGCTTGGGAATCGTTTCCGTTATCCCTTGCATATCCTAGTTCATCACGAAGTTCTACTAACTTGGTGATGGTGACTAGAGAATTCTGTCAATCACTATCTTATCTGGAAGATTAACTCCCACTTGATTCAAGCGATTGTAGTACTCAGACAATCTGAGCATATGCTCACTAGTTGGGCGATTCTCCTCCATCTTTTAGCTATAGAACTTGTTGGAGACTTCATATCTCCCAATTCGGGTATTTGCTCAAAATATTAACTTCAACTCCTGGAACATCTCATATGCTCCATGACGTTCAAAACGTCTTTGAAGTCCCGATTCTAAGCCATTAAGCATGGTGCACTAAACTATCAAGTAGTCATCATATTGAGCTAGCCAAACGTTCATAACGTCTACATCTGCTCCTGCAATAGGTCCGTCACCTAGCAGTGCATCAAGGACATAATTCTTCTGTGCAGCAATGAGGATAAACCTCAGATCACGGATCCAATCCGCATCATTGCTACTAATATCTTTCAACACAATTTTCTCTAGGAACATATCAAAATAAACACAGGGAAGCAACAACGCGAGCTATTGATCTACAACATAATTTGCAAAATACTACCAGGACTAAGTTCATGATAAATTTAAGTTCAATTTATCATATTACTTAAGAACTCCCACTTAGATAGACATCGCTCTAATCCTCTAAGTGATCACGTGATCCAAATCAACTAAACCATAACCGATCATCACGGGAGATGGAGTAGTTTTCAATGGTGAACATCGTTATGTTGATCATATCTACTATATGATTCACGCTCGACCTTTCGGTCTCCGTGTTCCGAGGCCATATCTGCATATGCTAGGCTCGTCAAATTTAACCTGAGTATTCTGCGTGTGCAAAAACTGGCTTGCACCCGTTGTAGATGGACGTAGAGCTTATCACACCCGATCATCACGTGGTGTCTGGGCACGACGAACTTTGGCAACGGTGCATACTCAGGGAGAACACTTCTTGATAATTTAGTGAGAGATCATCTTATAATGCTACCGTCAATCAAAGCAAGATAAGATGCATAAAAGATAAACATCACATGCAATCAATATAAGTGATATGATATGGCCATCATCATCTTGTGCCTGTGATCTCCATCTCCGAAGCACCGTCATGATCACCATCGTCACCGGCGCGACACCTTGATCTCCATCGTAGCATCGTTGTCGTCTCGCCAATCTTATGCTTCCACGACTATCACTACCGCTTAGTAATAAAGTAAAGCATTACATCGCGATTGCATTGCATATAATAAAGCGACAACCATATGGCTCCTGCCAGTTGCCGATAACTCGGTTACAAAACACGATCATCTCATACAATAAAATTTAGCATCATGCCTTGGCCATATCACATCACAACATGCCCTGCAAAAACAAGTTAGACGTCCTCTACTTTGTTGTTGCAAGTTTTACGTGGCTGCTACGGGCTTAAGTAAGAACCAATCTCACCTACGCATCAAAACCACGACGATAGTTTGTCAATTTGACTCCGTTTTAACCTTCGCAAGGACAGGGCGTAGCCACACTTGGTTCAACTAAAGTTGGAGAGACTGTCGCCCGCAAGCCACCTATGTGCAAAGCACGTCGGGAGAACCGGTCTCGCGTAAGCGTACGCGTAATGTCGGTCCGGGTCGTCTCGTCCAACAATACCGCCGAACCAAAGTATGACATGCTGGTAGGCAGTATGACTTATATCACCCACAACTCACTTCTGTTCTACTCGTGCATATAACATCAAACCATAAAACCTAGGCTTTGATACCACTGTTGGTGAACGTAGTAATTTCAAAAATTTCCTGCGCACACGCAACATCATGGTGATGCATAGCAACGAGAGGGGAGAGTGTTGTCTACATACCCACGCAGACCGACTGCGGAAGCGTTGACGCAACGTAGAGGAAGTAGTCGTACGTCTTCCCGATCCGACCGATCCAAGCACCGTTACTCCGCACCTCCGAGTTCTTAGCACACGTGCAGCTCGATGACGATCCCCGGGCTCCGATCCAGCAAAGCGTCGGGGAGGAGTTCCGTCAGCACGACGGCGTGGTGACGATCTTGATGTTCTACCGTCGCAAGGCTTCGCCTAAGCACCGCTACAATATGATCGAGGTGGAATATGGTGGCAGGGGGCACCGCACACGGCTAAGGAACGATCTCAAGGATCAACTTGTATGTCCTAGGGTGCCCCCCTGCCTCTGTATATAAAGGAGCCAAGGGGAAGGGGGCGACCGACCAAGGAGGGGGCGCCAAGGGAGTCCTACTCCCTCTGGGAGTAGGATCCCCCCCCCCCCCAATCCTAGTTGGAATAGGATTCCTTGAGGGGGGGAAAGAGAGAGAGGGGGCCGGCCACCCCTCCTTGTCCTAATAGGACTAGGGGAGGGGGGAGGCGTGCAGCCCACCTTGGGCTGCCCCTTTCTCCTTTCCACTAAAGCCCACTAAGGCCCATATAGCTCCCGGGGGGTTCCGGTAACCTCCCAGTACTCCGGTAAAATCCCGATTTCACCCGGAACACTTCCGATATCCAAACATAGGCTTCCAATACATCAATCTTTATGTCTCGACCATTTCGAGACTCCTCGTCATGTCCATGATCACATCCGGGACTCCGAACAATCTTCGGTACATCAAAATGCATAAACTCATAATAACTGTCATCGTAACATTAAGCGTGCGGACCCTACGGTTCGAGAACAATGTAGACATGACCGAGACACGTCTCCGGTCAATAACCAATAGCAGGACCTGGATGCCCATATTGGCTCCTACATATAATACGAAGATCTTTATCGGTCAGACCGCATAACAACATACGTTGTTCCCTTTGTCATCGGTATGTTACTTGCCCGATATTCAATCGTCGGTATCCAATACCTAGTTCAATCTCGTTACCGGCAAGTCTCTTTACTCGTTCCATAATACATCATCCCGCAACTAACTCATTAGTTGCAATGCTTGCAAGGCTTATGTGATGTGCATTACCGAGAGGGCCCAGAGATACCTCTCCGACAATCGGAGTGACAAATCCTATTCTCGAAATACTCCAACCCAACATCTACCTTTGGGGACACCTGTAGAGCTCCTTTATAATCACCCTTTTACGTTGTGACATTTGGTAGCACATAAAGTGTTCCTCTGGTAAACGGGAGTTGCATAATCTCATAGTCATAGGAACATGTATAAGTCATGAAGAAAGCAATAGCAACATACTAAACGATCGGGTGCTAAGCTAATGGAATGGGTCATGTCAATCAGATCATTCATCTAATGATGTGATCCCGTTAATCAAATAACAACTCTTTGTCCATGGTTAGGAAACATAACCATCTTTGATTAACGAGCTAGTCAAGTAGAGGCATACTAGTGACACTCTGTTTGTCTATGTATTCACACATGTATTATGTTGGGGAACGCAGTAATTTCAAAAAATTTCCTACGCACACGCACGATCATGGTGATGCACAGCAACGAGAGGGGAGAGTGTTGTCTACGTACCCACGCAGACCGACTGCGGAAGCAATCACACAACATAGAGGAAGTAGTCGTACGTCTTCCCGATCCGACCGATCCAAGCACCGTTACTCCGGCACCTCCGAGTTCTTAGCACACGTACAGCTCGATGACGATCTCCGGGCTCCGATCCAGCAAAGCGTCGGGGAAGAGTTCCGTCAGCACAACAGCGTGGTGACGATCTTGATGTACTACCGTCGCAGGGCTTCGCCTAAGCACCGCTACAATATGATCGAGGTGGAATATGGTGGAAGGGGGCACCGCACACGGCTAAGGAACGATCTCAATGATCAACTTGTGTGTCTAGAGGTGCCCCCTGCCTCCGTATATAAATGATCCAAGGGGGAGGGGTGCGGCCAGCCCTATGGAGGCGCAGGAGGAGTCCTACTCCTACTGGGAGTAGGACTCCCCCCCCCCCAATCCTAATTGGAATAGGATTCCCCGAGGGGGAAAGAGAGAGAGGGGGGCCGGCAACCTCTCCGAGTCCTAATAGGACTAGGGGAGGGGGAGGCGCGCAGCCCACCCTAGGCTGCCCCTTTCACCTTTCCACTAAAGCCCACTAAGGCCCATATGGCTCCCGGGGGGTTCCGGTAACCTCCCGGTACTCCGGTAAAATCCCGATTTCACCCGAAACACTTCCGATATCCAAACATAGGCTTCCAATATATCAATCTTTACGTCTCGACCATTTTGAGACTCCTCGTCATGTCCGTGATCACATCCGGGACTCCGAACAACCTTCGGTACATCAAAATGCATAAACTCATAGTAACTGTCATCGTAACGTTAAGCGTGCGGACCCTACGGTTCGAGAACAATGTAGACATGACTGAGACACTTCTCCGGTCAATAACCAATAGCGAGACCTGGATGCCCATATTGGCTCCTACATATTCTACGAAGATCTTTATCGGTCAGACCGCATAACAACATACGTTGTTCCCTTTGTCATCGGTATGCTACTTGCCCGAGATTCGATCGTCGGTATCCAATACCTAGTTCAATCTCGTTATCGGCAAGTCTCTTTACTCGTTCTGTAATACATCATCCCGCAACCAACTCATTAGTTGCAATGCTTGCAAGGCTTATGTGATGTGCATTACCGAGAGGGCCCTAGAGATACCTCTCCGACAATCGGAGTGACAAATCCTAATCTCGAAATACGCCAACCCAACATCTACCTTTGGAGACACCTGTAGAGCTCCTTTATAATCACCCTTTTACGTTGTGACGTTTGGTAGCACATAAAGTGTTCCTCTGGTAAACGGGAGTTGCATAATCTCATAGTCATAGGAACATGTATAAGTCATGAAGAAAGCAATAGCAACATACTAAACGATCGGGTGCTAAGCTAATGGAATGGGTCATGTCAATCAGATCATTCATCTAATGATGTGATCCCGTTAATCAAATAACAACTCTTTGTCCATGGTTAGGAAACATAACCATCTTTGATTAACGAGCTAGTCAAGTAGAGGCATACTAGTGACACTCTGTTTGTCTATGTATTCACACATGTATTATGTTTCCTGTTAATACAATTCTAGCATGAATAATAAACATTTATCATGAAATAAGGAAATAAATAATAACTTTATTATTGCCTCTAGGGCATATTTCCTTCAGTCTCCCACTTGCACTAGAGTCAATAATCTAGTTCACATCGCTATGTGATTAACACCAATAGTTACACATCTTTGTGTGATTGGTTCACATCTCCATGTGACTAACACCCAAAGGGTTTACTAGATTCAATAATCTAGTTCACATCGCTATGTGATTAACACCCAAAGAGTGATCATGTTTTGCTTGTGAGAGAAATTTAGTCAACGGGCCTGCCAAATTCAGATCCGTATGTATTTTGCAAAATTCTATGTCTACAATGCTCTGCACGGAGCTACTCTAGCTAATTGCTCCCACTTTCAATATGTATCCAGATTGAGACTTAGAATCATCTGGATCAGTGTCAAAAAAACTTGCATCGACATAACCCTTTACGACGAACCTTTTTGTCACGTCCATAATCGAGAAACATATCCTTATTTCACTAAGGATAATTCTGACCGCTGTCCAGTGATCTACTCCTAGATCACTATTGTACTCCCTTGACAAATCAGTGGTAGGGCATACAATAGATCTGGTATACAACATGGCATACTTTATAGAACCTATGACTGAGGCATAGGGAATGACTTTCATTTTCTATCTTCTGCCGTGGTCGGGCTTTGAGTCTTACTCAACTTCACACCTTGTAACACAGGCAAGAAACCTTTTCTTTGACTGTTCCGTTTTGAACTACTTCAAAATCTTGTCAAGGTATGTACTCATTGAAAAAACTTATCAAGCGTCTTGATCTATCTCTATAAATCTTGAAGCTCAATATGTAAGCAGCTTCACCGAAGTCTTTCTTTGAAAAACTCCTTTCAAACACTCCTTTATGCTTTACAGAATAATTCTACATTGTTTCTGATCAACAATATGTCATTCACATATACTTATCAGAAATGTTGTAGTGCTCCCACTCACTTTCTTGTAAATACAGGCTTCACCGCAAGTCTGTATAAAACTATATGCTTTAATCAACTCATCAAAGCGTATATTCCAACTCCGAGATGCTTGCACCAGTCCACAGATGGATCGCTCGAGCTTGCACATTTTGTTAGCACCTTTCGGATTGACAAAACCTTCTGGTTGCATCATATACAACTCTTCTTTAATAAATCCATTAAGGAATGCAGTTTTGTTTATCCATTTGCCAGATTTCATAAAATACGGCAATTACTAACATGATTCGGACAGACTCAAGCATAGATACGAGTGAGAAACTCTCATCGTAGTCAACACCTTGAACTTGTCGAAAACCTTTTGCGACAATTCTAGCTTTGTAGATAGTAACACTACTATCAGCGTCTGTCTTCCTCTTGAAGATCCA
Source organism: Triticum dicoccoides (assembly GCF_002162155.2). Taxonomy (NCBI): domain Eukaryota; kingdom Viridiplantae; phylum Streptophyta; class Magnoliopsida; order Poales; family Poaceae; genus Triticum; species Triticum dicoccoides. The sequence goes on along the minus strand of NC_041392.1, from coordinate 662,689,349 downwards.
TTTATTTTCTATGGCTTTGCCGATCATCGGGCAAATCCATCAAAGTCCATACTTTGTTCTCATACATGGATCATATCTCAGATTTTATGGCCTCAAACCATTTCACGGAATCTGGGCTCATCATCGCTTCCTCATAGTTCGCAAGTTCGTCATGGTCTAGTAACATGACTTCCAGAACAGGATTACCGTACCACTCTGGTGCGGGTCTCACTCTGGTTTACCTACGAGATTTGGTAGTAACTTGATCTGAAGTTACATGATCATCATCATTAGCTTCCTCACTAATTGGTGTAGTAGTCACAGGAACAGATTTCTGTGATGAACTACTTTCCAATAAGGGAGCAGGTACAGTTACCTCATCAAGTTCTACTTTCCTCCCACTCACTTCTTTCGAGAGAAACTCCGTCTCTAGAAAAACTCCGAATTTAGCAACAAAAGTCTTGCCTTCGGATTTGTGATAGAAGGTGTACCCAACAGTCTCCTTTGGGTATCCTATGAAGACATATTTCTCCAATTTGGGTTTGAGCTTATAAGGATGAAACTTTTTCATATAAGCATCACAACCCCAAACTTTAAGAAACGACAACTTGGGTTTCTTGCCAAACCACAGTTCAGACTGTGTCGTCTCAATGGACTTAGATGGTGCCCTATTTATCGTGAATGCAGCCGTCTCTAATGCATAACCCCAAAACGATAGTGGTAGATCGGTAAGAGACATCATAGATCGCACTATATCTAATAAAGTACGGTTATGACGTTCGGACACACCATTACACTATGGTGTTCCAGGTGGCGTGAGTAGTGAAACTATTTCACATTGTTTTAATTGAAGGCCAAACTCGTAACTCAAATATTTTACCTCTGCGATCATATCGTAGAAACTTTTATTTTCTTGTCACGATGATTTTCTACTTCACTCTGAAATTCTTTGAACTGTTCAATTGTTTCAGACTTATGTTTCATCAAGTAGATATCCCCATATCTGCTCAAATCATCTGTGAAGGTCAGAAAATAATGATACCTGCTGCAAGTCTTAATATTCATCGGACCACATACATCAGTATGTATGATTTCCAACAAATCTGTTGCTTGCTTCATTGTTTCGGAGAACGGCGTTTTAGTCATCTTGCCCATAAGGCATGGTTCGCAAGCATCAAGTGATTCATAATCAAGTGATTCCAAAAGCCCATTAGCATGGAGTTTCTTCATGCGCTTTACACCAACATGACCTAAACGGCAGTGCCACAAATAAGTTGCACTATCATTATTAACTTTGCATCTTTTGGTTTCAATATTATGATTATGTGTATCACTACGATCGAGATCCAACGAACTATTTTTCATTGGGTGTGTAACCATATAAGGTTTTATTCATGTAAACAGAACAACAATTTATTCTCTTACTTAAATGAATAACCGTATTACAATAAACATGATCAAATCATATTCATGCTCAACGCAAACACCAAATAACATTTATTCAGGTTCAACACTAATCCCGAAAGTATAGGGAGTGTGCGGTGATGATCATATCAATCTTGGAACTACTTCCAACACACATCGTCACTTCACCCTTAACTAGTCTCTGTTTATTCTGCAACTCCCGTTTCGAGTCACTAATCTTAGCAACTGAACTAGTATCAAATACTGAGGGGTTGCTATAAACACTAGTAAAGTACACATCAATAACATGTATATCAAATATACTTATGTTCACTTTGCCATCCTTCTTATCTTCCAATTACTTGGGGTAGTTCCGCTTCCAGTGATCAGTCCCTTTGCAGTAGAAACACTTAGTCTCAGGCTTAGGACCAGACTTGGGCTTCTTCACTTGAGCAGCAACTTGCTTGTTGTTCTTCTTGAAGTTCCCCTTCTTCCCTCTGCCCTTTTCTTGAAACTAGTGGTCTTGTCTACCATCAAAACTTGATGTTTTTCTCGATTTCTACCTTCATCAATTTCCGCATTACAAAGAGCTTGGGAATCGTTTCTGTTATCCCTTGCATATCATAGTTCATCACGAAGTTCTACTAACTTGGTGATTGTGACTAGAGAATTCTGTCAATCACTATCTTATCTGGAAGATTAACTCCCACTTGATTCAAGCAATTGTAGTACTCAGACAATCTGAGCACATGCTGACTAGTTGAGCGATTCTCCTCCATCTTTTAGCTATAGAACTTGTTGGAGACTTTATATCTCTCAACTCAAGTATTTGCATGAAATATTAACTTCAACTCCTGGAACATCTCATATGCTCCATGACATTCAAAACGTCTTTGAAGTCCCGATTCTAAGCCATTAAGCATGGTGCACTAAACTATCAAGTAGTCATCATATTGAGCTAGCCAAACGTTCATAATGTCTGCACCTGCTCCTGCAATAGGTCTGTCACCTAGCGGTGCATCAAGGACATAATTCTTCTATGCAGCAATGAGGATAAACCTCAGATCACGGATCCAATCCGCATCATTGCTACTAACATCTTTCAACTCAATTTTCTCTAGGAACATATCAAAATAAACACAGGGAAGCTACAATGCGAGCTATTGATCTACAACATAATTTGCAAAATACTACCAGGACTAAGTTCATGATAAATTTAAGTTCAATTAATCATATTACTTAAGAACTCCCACTTAGATAGACATCCCTCTAATCCTCTAAGTGATCACGTGATCCAAATCAACTAAACCATAACCGATCATCACGTGAGATGGAGTAGTTTTCAATGGTGAACATCACTATGTTGATCATATCTACTATATGATTCATGCTCGACCTTTCGGTCTCCGTGTTCCGAGGCCATATCTGCATATGCTAGGCTCGTCAAGTTTAACCTGAGTATTCCGCGTGTGCAAAACTGGATTGCACCCGTTGTAGATGGACGTAGAGCTTATCACACCCGATCATCACGTGGTGTCTGGGCACGACCAACTTTGGCAACGGTGCATACTCAGGGAGAACACTTCTTGATAGTTAGTGAGAGATCATCTTAAAATGCTATCGTCAATCAAAGCAAGATAAGATGCATAAAGATAAACATCACATGCAATCAATATAAGTGATATGATATGGCCATCATCATCTTGTGCCTGTGATCTCCATCTCCGAAGCACCGTCATGATCACCATCGTCACCGGCGCGACACCTTGATCTCCATCGTAGCATCGTTGTCGTCTCGCCAATCTTATGCTTCCACGACTATCACTACCGCTTAGTAATAAAGTAAAGCATTACATCGTGATTGCATTGCATACAATAAAGCGACAACCATATGGCTCCTGCCAGTTGCCGATAACTCGGTTACAAAACATGATCATCTCATACAATAAAATTCAGCATCATGCCTTGACCATATCACATCACAACATGCCCTGCAAAAACAAGTTAGACGTCCTCTACTTTGTTGTTGCAAGTTTTACGTGGCTGCTACGGGCTTAAGCAAGAACCAATCTCACCTACGCATCAAAACCACAACGATAGTTTGTCAAATAGACTCCGTTTTAACCTTCGCAAGGACCGGGCGTAGCCACACTTGGTTCAACTAAAGTTGGAGAGACAGTCGCCCGCAAGCCACCTGTGTGCAAAGCACGTCGGGGGAACCGGTCTTGCGTAAGCGTACGCGTAATGTTGGTCCGGGTCGTCTCGTCCAACAATACCGCCGAACCAAGTATGACATGCTGGTAGGCAGTATGACTTATATCGCCCACAACTCACTTGTGTTCTACTCGTGCAAATAACATCAAACCATAAAACCTAGGCTCGGATGCCACTGTTGGGGAACGCAGTAATTTCAAAATTTTCCTACGCACACGCACGATCATGGTGATGCACAGCAACGAGAGGGGAGAGTGTTGTCTACGTACCCACGCAGACCGACTACGGAAGCGATCACACAACATAGAGGAAGTAGTCGTACGTCTTCCCGATCCGACCGATCCAAGCACCGTTACTCCGGCATCTCCGAGTTCTTAGCACACGTACAGCTCGATGACGATCCCCGGGCTCCAATCCAGCAAAGCGTCGGGGAAGAGTCCCGTCAGCACGACGGCGTGGTGACGATCTTGATGTACTACCGTCGCCGGGCTTTGCTTAAGCACCGCTACAATATGATCGAGGTGGAATATGGTGGAAGGGGGCACCACACACGGCTAAGGAACGATCTCAATGATCAACTTGTGTGTCTAGAGGTGCCCCCTGCCTCCGTATATAAAGGAGCCAAGGGGGAGGGGTGCGGCCAGCCCTATGGAGGCGCAGGAGGAGTCCTACTCCTACCGGGAGTAGGACTCCCCCCCCCCCCCAATCCTAATTGGAATAGGATTCCCCGAGGGGGAAAGAGAGAGAGGGGGGCGGCCACCTCTCCGAGTCCTAATAGGACTAGGGGAGGGGGGAGGCGCGCAGCCCACCCTGGGCTGCCCCTTTCACCTTTCCACTAAAGCCCACTAAGGCCCATATGGCTCCCGGGGGGTTCCGGTAACCTCCCGGTACTCCGGTAAAATCCCGATTTCACCCGAAACACTTCTGATATCCAAACATAGGCTTCCAATATATCAATCTTTACGTCTCGACCATTTCGAGACTCCTCGTCATGTCCGTGATCACATCTGGGACTCCGAACAACCTTCGGTACATCAAAATGCATAAACTCATAGTAACTGTCATCGTAACGTTAAGCGTGCGGACCCTATGGTTTGAGAACAATGTAGACATGACTGAGACACTTCTCCGGTCAATAACCAATAGCGGGACCTGGATGCCCATATTGGCTCCTACATATTCTACGAAGATCTTTATCGGTCAGACCACATAACAACATACGTTGTTCCCTTTGTCATCGGTATGCTACTTGCCCGAGATTCGATCGTCGGTATCCAATACCTAGTTCAATCTTGTTACCGGCAAGTCTCTTTACTCGTTCTGTAATACATCATCCCGCAACCAACTCATTAGTTGCAATGCTTGCAAGGCTTATGTGATGTGCATTACCGAGAGGGCCCTAGAGATACCTCTCCGACAATCGGAGTGACAAATCCTAATCTCGAAATACGCCAACCCAACATCTACCTTTGGAGACACCTGTAGAGCTCCTTTATAATCACCCTTTTACGTTGTGACGTTTGGTAGCACACAAAGTGTTCCTCTGGTAAACAAGAGCTGCATAATCTCATAGTCATAGGAACATGTATAAGTCATGAAGAAAGCAATAGCAACATACTAAACGATCGGGTGCTAAGCTAATGGAATGGGTCATGTCAATCAGATCATTCATCTAATGATGTGATCCCGTTAATCAAATAACAACTCTTTGTCCATGGTTAGGAAACATAACCATCTTTGATTGACGAGCTAGTCAAGTAGAGGCATACTAGTGACACTCTGTTTGTCTATGTATTCACACATGTATTATGTTTCCGGTTAATACAATTCTAGCATGAATAATAAACATTTATCATGAAATAAGGAAATAAATAATAACTTTATTATTGCCTCTAGGGCATATTTCCTTCAGTCTCCCACTTGCACTAGAGTCAATAATCTAGTTCACATCGCTATGTGATTAACACCAATAGTTCACATCTTTATGTGATTGGTTCAGATCTCCATGTGACTATCACCCAAAGGGTTTACTAGATTCAATAATCTAGTTCACATCGCTATGTGATTAACACCCAAAGAGTGATCATGTTTTGCTTGTGAGAGAAATTTAGTCAACGGGCCTGCCAAATTCAGATCCGTATGTATTTTGCAAAATTCTATGTCTACAATGCTCTGCACGGAGCTACTCTAGCTAATTGCTCCCACTTTCAATATGTATCCAGATTGAGACTATAGGTAGAGATTAGAAAACGGATGTAGGACATGCGTTTCAAGAGGATAATAGAACTGGGTTGTGTGTTTGACTCAGTAAAAAAACTGCCTGCGGATGTTGTAAGACAAAATATAACTAATGCTGGCGGGCCAGAGGCCAGTAGATACCTGCTGGATCTTTGTGCCCCGTTGTCGTCATGGGCTGGGCCTGTTAAAAACAAAACCAACCCTGGGCAGTCTACAGCCTAGTTGAAACTTGCTCGACCTGAAAAAACAATATACGTGCTCAATAAATGAGAGAATTCTGCAAGTACAGACTGATAACTAGGATGCAGCATGGATATTGTTTTTTATCGTGATAATAAGTACATGCACTTGTTCTGAAAAAATTGGAGAACTGGGAATTCGAACGGCGGGTGCTTATGCTACCCATCAAATAAAAATCAGGTGCGTGAAAATTCGTTTCAAAACAAATGATTCAGCTTTATATCCACATCGACCCTCGGCATGATGGTTGGAAGCAAATGCAAGTTCATGCCAAAAGATCATTAACAACAATACCAACTTGCGGACGACAAGGTAGTACAACTACCAATACGAAACTAACTTATAATCTTTTTACTCATGGCCCTAGTGTTCGTCTGGTAGAAAATCTTGCAGAGGACCAGCTCCCGCTCCTTCTCTTGCTCTAGGTCCCCGAGGTGGTACTGGTGCATCACCCAGTTGGTCCTCTGCTGGTCGAAGTTCTTGTTGGTGTGCAGCACTAGAACCTTTTTTGTTGCCCGTCTGCCGGCCGTTGACCATCACCGGCAAGGTATTGCCGGTCTTGTGCCACATCGCACGCATGCCGCACTCCGATTGTATCTTGCGATGTGTCTACGTGCCCCTTTTGAACACCCTGGAATTGCACTAGAAGAAATGCTTCCTTAGGCCACTCAGTGTGATACCTGCAGTATTGTGGAATACAGCTTTTAGTGTACCTAGTTGGCATTTTCATAACATATTTGGCATGTTGCAGTCACTTGTTTCACTTTTTATTAACTGTCAAATTGTAATTGCTTCACCAGGTCTGCGTCTAAAAAGAAAAATAGAGCTATAAACAAAGGAATATGTTTGTGCAAGTAGACGGCCGATTGGTGTCTTACTTGGAAGTTTCTCAGGTTGGGTGTAGCATATGCCGTGCTCGCTGTTGATGGTTGGTATGAACAAATCGATGAGAGACTGAAATCTCGCGCTGTCAGCACTCACTTTGGCCTCAAGGTGCTCGATCAGCTCCTGATCCGTGGGATCGAACTTGACGCCAGCCGGCAGCACCGGCCAATCCTTCTTCGACTTGCATCGGTAATTCCAGTTATATGGTACTCAATGTATGATAAATCGACTGTTTTAAGTGAATGATGAAAGATTTCGACAGATAAGTGGTACTCCAAATCTGATGTCCAGAATACCCGAACACGCCGCCAGGATTCTTGTGTCACCTCACGCGCAGCGTGTTGTCACGTCAATTCAATGTGTGGACATGATGAATAATTCGACCGACGTAAACTAGTACTGCTACTGTAATGGAGTACTTGTCGTATTTAGTGTCACAATTTATACATAGGTTTAACTAACAAGTACGCACTTGAAGCCTAACTGATATATATATGGCTTCTGCACAGCATCTCCATCATCATTATCAGTACATCCTAAGCAGGTGAGTTAGGATGCACTTGATCCCAGGAAGGTATCTATCCTTCAAACCAGAGGAGTGCTTCAAACTAACAACAGTACATAATATCCAACAAAAGAGGGTCGTGCTACAGCAGCAGAATACATGGCTCAGTCTAGATAGCAGCACGAATCAAGTTGTGCATATTTGTTGTTGGCATGAACCACATCGCTGCATGTCGGGTTTGCAAAAGCCATCCATCGCATGGAAGCTTGATGCCTTTCACACACTGAAGATTATCTGGCAACAAGTTGTGTCGACGAATCTCTAGATATGGTGATTCATGAAACCCATGGTATGATGTGTAAACACAGCCCCCCCTCGCGAATGGAAGTTGCATAGCATAGTAATCATCGCTGGTGATATGATCGATGATTGGTTGGATGATCGGATAATTGAGCCCGAGGAACAAGGAGTGGTTGCCGAGGCTGTAAACCCGCCTCCAGTTGAATACGCCTGGCCCAACGGAGCTGGGGTCTTTCTCGAACACGAAGCAGCCATAGCCATCAATGTCATGAATGCCCCATGCATTGTACTGCATGTGGTTTGATGTAATGGTTTGGTCAATTTGGTACGTGCGAATGAGCATCAAATGATCGCCGTCAGCTAAACGAGCGATAAACCACCACCCATCGGCTGGTATGATTCCAGGTCCTGGAATCATGAAGGCCAGTGCATTTGCGTCTGCTGCGACAATTCAAACTGGAGACCAAAAGGACAAAAATAAACAATCATGTTTAGAGTATGTGTGGAATTAAGATTATTATAACAATGACACATATCATAGACAGAGAATTGCAATACCATGGTCATAATCATACCCCAAGTTAAAAAATAAGCCAATGGCTTCCATATTCTAGCAATATGTCATGGTTCAAACATCATGTAACAATGAGAGGAAAACAGCTATGATAGTGCCTACTCATATTCTACCATAGCACTTACTACTACTGTTCTCATAACAACTCTAAGCAATAACATGCGTTGTTATAAAAATCTTGTAAACGAGAGTAACATATAGCAATCATGATGTTATGCTCATAATATGTATTCTAACAATCATTAGATGCCAATTGTTCTCATATCAACTCTAACAATAACATGTGTGGTCATAAAAATCTAGGAGATGAGAGGAACATACAGCAATGATGTGGTTATAGAAATGCTATGCATTCTAAATTTGTAACAGATGAACAGGCAGTCGTATTCATAAGGTAAAGATGAGATGAGATAGAATAATTACACGACGATAGATTCCACCAGTATAGGCAGCCAATCTGTGCGTCGACCGCGTAAACGATGCCATCGTGCACTGTAGCATCAGATAGAAATGTTGCCTCAACAGGATTGATGATGAACCATAACCATGTATGGCGACCGGATTCCAGATAGACTAATCCCATGTTGAACAAGGCAATGAGCTTGTAATCCATGTAGTATTCTGATGGTGTGGGCAATTCATAGATTAGAACTTTCTGCAAACAGAGGTCGAGCCAAAATCTTGACGCGTCTCATGCGTAGTAGGCAAGAGTGTCCGACGGGCCGCGAGGCTTGATGGCGGCGGTATCCAATGATGGAAGGGTGATCTCTCGCTGGGTGTAGATATCCATGAGACGCCATGGACTACCGGTGTGGTGGGTGAGGACGATCCAGTTGGCCTTCATGCCCGCCCAGTAGTGGCCGAGCATGAAGGACAGGTGGACGGGTAGTGGTAGCATGTCGAGGGGCACCACGGCAACCTCCGTAGGATCATCAAGTCGGTGTCTGGGCCACCTGCGAGGATCGGGCATCAGCCAGCAGGGTGTCTTGAAAAGAATCAGCCGGTTGCAGACGAGTAGACGGAACAAAGACACCGAGCATGCGGCCAGACGGACGGTGCTGAGTAGGTCCATACGACTACAGATCTGCTCCAAGAGAACATCGGGGAGGGAATTCCAATCGCGGCTCTGCGTGTCAGTCGGTTCTGCCATTGGGGTTTTCGGTGCCTGCGAGCCAGCGGGGAAGTGGATTCGGGCAGGCGAGCGAAGAAGCTTCTCCTCGTGTGGCCGAGCAGTGAGCGGGGGGATATGGTACGCGCGAGCTACCAAGGAAGATGGCGCGGGCGGGCAAGCAGTGAGTGGGGCTAAATGGTGTGCGGCCGACGATGGGGGAGTGAGGAGGAAGAAGAAGAGAGGAGGAAGAAGAAGAGATGGTAGTACTGGGTAAGGCTGATTTAGTAACACCAACACGCTGGTTCAGCTTATTAATTACGTGTCCTATCTGCTGCAGTGTGTATTGTCACTTCACTGCGAAGACTAGTTGAATAGTTCTCTCTGATCGAGATGGGGAATAATGGATCGCGAGGACTTCCTTTCTATAGTATCCCTATGCCTCTACGCTCACTTCACTCATTTTGCTCCGTACCTAGTCACTTGTTGAAATATGTAGAAAGACAAATACTCCGTATTTGGGAACAGAGGGAGGCTTTTACTCCATACTATTTGGGAACGGAGGGAGTATCACCATATGGAGGGAACAGAGGAAGCTTGAAATATGAACATGTCAATGGGAGGGAGTAAGCCCCATGCATGCATGCAACATGCAACACTCACACGTACACATGGACGCACGCAACACTCACGCACCCATGCGGCACACAGCACATGACGCAACACACACGCTCACGCTCAAGTGCTCAACCTACTCCCTACGTCCATGAAAGACTGTATATTTAGAGATTTACACATTGACCAGGGCATAATTAACGCCCAAAAGTAGCAGACTTATGTGTGCATGCTACCATTGAGATAAGAAGATTAAATGAAGGCCGTTGCATGCTTTCATTAAGGATAGACATGTAGCCTATACCTACAGCACAAGTTGGTGCATTAGTCAATCAATATCGATTTAGATTAAAGGCTAAATGCATTGGAAGTGTAGATGTACATCATGTATTACACTCTTTGTTTTATAGCCGATGTACACTCTTTGTTGGAAGACCGAGGGAGGACACGTGCATGCACTCACATACACAGCCAGGGTGGTTCGCGCGCAAGGGTTGGACTCGTGTCGCGCCTGCTAAAGTTTTGTTTTACTGATTTCTTCGCTCTACCAACTGATAGGTGGGACCCAGAAACCAGGTGACAATTTAACCAGTAAACAAAGTGCCACGTCGCCTATGTGGCCGGTCAGTAGGGTGCAATACGATGCTCTACGATGAGCTAGTGATCGTATAATCGCCGCAAAACTATATATAGTGACCGTAAAGAGCGTATTGTTACATACGTTGACCGCCAGCGTATTTTTATCGTTTCAAATTAAGCCATATTAATCGGAAAGGACGCGGTATGGACTACTACTACTAGTACTAGTACTGCTTTGATGTGTCCCGTCAACTCGCCGGACGAGGAGAAGCTTGCTTACTACGCCTCTCCCTCGCCCATGTGCGCGGTGGTTCACAGGACGAGGAGAGGGTTTTGACTATAGCGCCCTCTCCCTCTCCCTCTCCCTCGCCCTCGCGGTGGACGTGCAGCAGTTCAATCGGTGTCAGATTGCCAGAAGCATATTGTACTGTAGTATCATCATTGTTGGACTTTCCGGAGAGGCGAAGAGCCAAGTGCAAGGTTCACACGAGTATGAACTGTTGAACCTCCCGAAGAGGCAAAGAGCCAAGCACAAGGTTTTATAGGAGTTGTTGTCCTAGTAGGAGTGTACTACAACTATAGCGAACGATGCTACTGTATGATGCCGCCACATCACGTATATCCAAAGTTGTGCCACCTTTTTTTCTCAAAGAGCATGTTGGAGCCCGTGCAACAACTACACAAGTTGCACGTACACATAACACATTTACTAGTAATAAATTCTAAAGGACAAATGCCAGTATGCCACACAAGTTCATCTCCAATTCATGTGATAAATTTGTGCACGACTAGTCTACATATATTCACAGCGCTACCATTCACAATTACCGTACTCCACTTACACGTTATAGATGGGCTACATGTCCTCCTCCAGGTTCCAGTCCCAGGTGTTCTTCATGGATGGCACGATCCATAGCGGTGGGCAACGGGAATCATTGTCGCAGCTTTCTAGTCCGGTTCCACATGATGGAGACTCATCCAAGCTGAAGCAGCATAAATCAGGGATAGCGTGTCCCAGCATGTCGTTCATCTAGCGGTGCGCACTGAAGACACAACCATGCTTCATGAACGGCAGGCCTTCCATGTCGTGCACGGAAGGTGGCATCCGCTTCACAATGGGTAGCTGTCCCCGATGAAAAGTGAGTACTCTCCAAGAGTGTTCCTCGGCACCCACGTAGCATCAGGGGGTCGAACTCGGCGCCGTTCATCTAGTACACGCGGCATCCCAGATCTGGACACATGGTGATGTACATAGTCAAGGTCCATGCATAATAATGTTGTGCTTGGCGGTCAGTAATACTATGCAGCAAATAGTACTACTCCGGTATAGAGGAAGTAAAATAACCGGCTTATTATATATAGCCACTCTTGGCTACATGGATGAGATAGTAAGACATGGAAAAACAAAAATGGTGGCAGCTAGTGGGTTCAAGTCTTCAAGGGCCTAGCTAGCTATACACGTCCTCCAAGGTAAAAAGTACTCCTACTGGTACTACAAAGTATACTACTAGTACAACAATGAAAGAGAAGGCGAGAGGGTTAAAAAATGGAATACCTGGGTAGATGGTGACGGTCCGATCGTGGTAGATTGTGTGACCATGTTGCACATCAGTGGTACCATGGGTAACGACTGCTAAGATAGTTGATCCAATATGCCAAAGTCATCTACAAGGTTCCAGGTTAGACCGAATCACGGATGCAAATGCACATCCAGGATCGGCGATCTTATTTTGATCGGGGGATGACTGGTCCCTGCAAAATAATGGAGTACCGTTAGGGATGCAAATGATGGTTTGTGCATTCCGTTTGTAATCTCCCGTACGTAGGATGGCAACCAGATGAAACAAGTCCCCTAGCTTGTCACTGTGAAACTGCGACCTAGATGGCGCACGGCGTCTTCGAACGTGTAGGGGTACAAATCTGCTGCCGCCAACATGCACCAGCCTCTGCCGTTACTGCCTCTTGCATTGATGGCAATCCTTATGTCGAACACCGCAATGAGATAGTAATCGTCGTAGCCGCGTCGCTTTGTCGGCGGGTCCGCAATTGCTATCTTCTTCAATCTCATGTAGGCATCATCATACATATTCAAACCCAGCCAATCCGGAAGGCCGGTCCCAATTGTGGAGAAGGGGTCTACCGGAACGACCGCACTGATGTGGATGTTGTGCAAAATGATGGTGGTATCCGGCCAGAGGTATGCAAGCCAATCTTCATTGGCACCGACCCAGACCTATATATAAGATGGTGGGCAGCGGAGAAATTACGGGATGGAAATGGAATATCTAAGTACTACATGATCAAACTCCATTACTGGCCTGCTCATCGGACAAAATCCGACTACCTCTCAACGTCGGCAACTCTAGCGGAGTCAACGTGCAACCATGGCCAGGGAGCGGTGGACTGTTCGAAGGATTGTCCCATAGAAGAACCTTCTCCTCAAGGATGCATGGAAGACCAACAAGCATGGCCTGTTTAAGTAGCATCTTGAAAAAGTTGGTGCAGGAAGCACCGAGTCTTGCGGCGGTGAGGACGTCGGAGCGGCGTGTGATTTCTGCCACAGGATCGTCGTCCAAGGTCAACCACCTGGCGAATCCAGGGGAGTAGCGACGAACTGCCTTCTCTTCGGGGGGAGGGGAACTGGCGAGGAGGAGATAAGAGCGTAGTAACCGCAGGGCCTCGTCCCTTCCAACTGTAGATTGTTCCTTAGCGAAGGGGTGAGGCTATTATTTACTACTAGTACTCCCTCCGATTATTTTTACTCTATGCATAAGAGCAGACCCGGATACCAAGGCAGGGGCTCGCTGCATGCTTTCTGGATGGAAATACCCCTGGCGCATGGATGGGAGGAGCTAGCAGCTATAGATGCCCCATGCAGCCCATTGGCTGTCCGCCCGTGTTCTCCTCTCTCTGCATGCTGCATGGATGTCTCCCTCTCTCTCACATGACTGGATGCGGTGGCGCTGGCCTATGAGAAGCTCGCGTGGAGATAGCAATCTTCTCTCCAGAAGAGATTTTTTTGAAAGAAAGGGATTATGGAACGTTATGGGATTGCATTATACTATAAATAATAGCACTAGTAAGAAATTTTTGGCACTAGGTAGTAGTTTTTGGCGTGGATTAAGAAATTTTGGGTATGTTTTTGCCATTTTTTGTACATGCGAACTAGTGTCAAAAAACGTCTTACATTATGTGACGGAGGAGTATGTACTCATACTGTAGCAGTACTAGTACTACTTTTCTCAACTAGTAGTGTGATGTACTGTACTTCTAGTCTAGTATAGTATAGTGCACCAGTTTTGAACTCTTGAATCTCAGGGCCAAGGAGCTACAGTTGGAAGTGGAGGGTTGAAAGTGTGTTATATCAACTAGAGGGGGTGAATAGGCGATTTTTATGAATTCTTCACTGAGGAATTTGCAGGTGAGGAAATTCCTTAGCGAAGAACTGCTAGCAGCGGAATAAGTACTCAAAAGTAAACATAACAGAACACAAGCATAGTCATCATGATGAAATGAAGACAGGCACAGAGTAAGGGAAGCGTAAGCACAGGATAACACAGGATGAAGACAAACAGACTGAAGAAATTGAACTAAGGAAATTGAGAAAATCTTCAGTCAAAGTCTTCAAGCACAGATATGAACAAGCACACAACACAGTTAAGAGGAAATGAAAGAGTTGAGGAAATAGAACCAGTAAGCTTGGTGAAGACAATGATTTGGTAGACCAGTTCCAACTGATGTCTCAGTTGTACGTCTGGTTAGGGCGACTAGGTATTTAAACCTAAGGACACACAGTCCCGGACACCCAGTCCTGAACACGCAGCTCAGGACACTCAGTTCTCACCGTATTCCCCTTGAGCTAAGGTCACACAGACCTCGCCCAATCACTCGTGGTAAGTCTTCAGGTGACTTCCGAACCTTCACAAACTTGGTCACTCTTGGATGCTCTAGACCATGACACCTAACTGTCTGGAAGAAGCACAGTCTTCAAAGGTAACAAGCGTCGGATCCACGTAGGATCAATCTCTTCAGTGATGCTCAATAACTTAGGGTTTGTAGGTGTTTGGGTTTGGGTTTTTCCTAACTTGATGATTTTCGCTCAAAGTCCTCGGAGGATGGGTTGCTCTCAAATGACAAGTGTCAGTTTCTCTCGGAGCAGCCAACCAGCCAGTGGTTGTAGGGGGGCGGCTATTTATAGCCTAGGGAGCAGCCCGACATGATAAGACATAAATGCCCTTCAATGATATGACCGTTAGGTGGATAGATATTTTGGGACAACTGGCTCATAGCACAGCAACGGTCGGAATTTTGAGTAGCAAAATCCTCAGGGCTATCATGTTCCTCACTGTGTAGGTAATCCGCACTGGCGAATTCCTAACTCCTCAGTCAGAACAAATTCCTCAGAGACCAGAAGAACTTCGTCTCTGTCACTGAAGAATATGACTGGACTGTATGAGATTTCCAATGGCTTCACTCGAAGGGATTGGTAGGTGTAGGATTTTGAGTTGAGCATCACATGGAAATTTTTCCTTAGTATTTCCTCGACCCCCTTTAACAGTACGGTGTTTCCTATGACTCAAGAAAGAGAAAATGAAACTACGAAAACAAAAGTCTTCACGCTTCATGTTCATCGAATGAATACCAAGTCTTCAAGGTCACACCAATTTCTTCACTTTCAAAGTCTTCAGAAAGTCTTCAGAAATCCAGAGTCTTTAGTCGAAGAACTTCATTTTTAGGGGTCGACTTTCTCTGTAAACATCAAACTCCTCGTAGACTTATAGACCTGTGTACACTCACAAACGCATTAGTCCCTTAACCTATAAGTCTTCAATACACCAAAATCACTAAGGGGCACTAGATGCACTTACAATCTCCCCCTTTTTGGTGATTGATGACAATATAGGTTAAGTTTTCAACAGGGATAAACATATGAAGTGTAAATACTGATATTGAGGAATTTGATTGCAAGATATAGAAGAACTCCCCCTGAATATGTGCATGGTGAGGAATTTGCTTTTGAAGCATTTCACACTTGAAGAGTAGAATCATGGAGATCTCCCCCTATATCTTGTAATTCATACACGCATTTGACATATCACAATGAAGAATTTGAAATGCATGATGAAATATGGTGACTGATGTAATTCAGCATGCATGCGTTAGCATATATGAGGAATAAGCATGCAGAAACACATATCAAAAGTATCAGAGCACCATCGGGTTTAAGTTTACAACTTAATCCAATAAAGTCTCAGAAGAACAAGAGTTGTAACTTAACAAAAAAACGCCCATATAGAAAGACCCGCTTGAAGACTAACTCAAAATTCTCCCCCTTTGTCATCAAATGACCAAAAGGATCGAATATGAGGAACTAACGCCCCTGAAGAATATCAAGTTGATGAAGGAGCACCAGCATTGTTGGGGTCGTTTGTCGTGGAAGGGCCTGCCGTAGTGTCGTCCAAGTCTTCATTCTCATCGGTGTCGCGCGATGAAGAATATGAGCTGGCCACCAAGGAAGGAACCTGGACCTTCTTGAATTTCTTCGGTGGAGGTGCAGACCAGTCAAAATCTTCCTTGAGACCCATTTTCTTGAGATCTTCTTCACCATACAAATGTGATAAGACAGCCCAGGTGCGACCGAAAACTTCATGGAGGTAGTAATGTTTTTTCTTCACTGCATTATGTGTAGCAGTCATGTTGTGAAGAATAGAACCAAACTGACGCTTAACCCATTTATAGTTTCGATCCACCTTCTGGTGAAGACTAAGCAGAAGCTCACGGTCAGTCATCACACGAGGAGCAGTGGCTTGAGGAGTAGACTTGGGTGCATTGGCAGAGTCATGTGTGGTAGAGTCATCATTGGTGGAATAAGATGCAGCTTTGCGAAACTGTCCATAAAATGGACGAATGCCCTCATCTATAACAGCTGGTGCCTTGCCCTTTTCATCAACTTATGAATAGGTCTGCTTCAGGACTTCAATCGGGGGCAAGTAGCTAAGGTGATTCTGAAAATCAGCTTTGTAGTTGAGTGAAGACCTTGTCCTGAGGAATCTCATAATCCAAGGTGCATAAGGCTTCAGCTTAAACGGAGAAAGTGCAACATTTGCTAGAGTCCTCATGAAGAAATCGTGATAATTGACAGGAATGCCATGAACGATATTGAATACCAGATTCTTCATGATGCCAACAATTTCCTCATCAGATGAGTCGTGGCCTTTGATGGGACTCATTATCCTCGTTAGAATGCGATAGATAGTTCTGGGCACATAAAGTAATTCCTTCACGAGGAATTTGGTTCGTGGGGCCTGACCTGGCTTCAAAGGTTTCATCAGAACTTGCATGTAGTGATTTGTAAGCTCAGGTTCACTGTAAATGCAATGAGCTTCTTCAAGGGGAGGACTGAGTGGTAAGGCATGAAGCAATTCAGTAGCTGGTGCTGTGTAGTGAGTGTTCTCAGACATCCAGTCCAGCACCCATGAATTCATATCTTCAGAATCTCATGTGATGTGCAGCGTCGCATAAAATTGAAGAATCAGTTCTTCATTCCAATCGCAGATGTCAGAACAGAAGTTTAATAGTCCAGCATCGTGAAGAACACTGAGGACTGGCATGAAGCACGGCAGAGATTCCATATCCACGTGAGGAATGTGCTCATGGTAGAAGATTTTGTTTTCGTTGAACAACACTGAGGAATAAAAATTGGCTTGGCTGGCTGTCCAGAAACGCCTCTTCCTAATGCAAGCAGAGTCATAAGGGTTGTAGTCTGCGAAGAATACGTGCTCGCCGAAGAAATCATCAGCCTTGAATTTTTGCTTCCTGGAGAATGGATCCTTTGGCTTGGGTAGAGGAGTGTCAGTGAGTTGCATCACGACCTCAGGAATCTCAATCACAGGTTCTTCAGGCTGAGGAATTTCTGGTTCCTCTTCAGTAATAGTCTGCGTCTTCAGATGTTCAGCAGCAGCAGTTTCTTCAGCACTAGTGGCTGGAATTTCATCACGTACAGATGAAGTGGAGTGAGTTTCTTCAGAGCCCAGTTGAACAGTTTGTGCAGGGGACTGAGGTATTTGTTGCAATGGCGTGAACATTGGAGAGTTTGGATGCTGACTTTCCCAGAATTCATCACTCATCACTGGTGTGGAGCAGCCAACATCCACATCTTCATCTTCCATTTCTTCAATGCCAGCCTCTTCAGCAGTGAACTAAGGCAGAGGCGAGGAAATGACAGGTGTTGAAGGGATCTCATCCACTTCAATTTCTTCATCCAACTGCTCTGACGAAGCAGCAGAAGGAGTTTCCACATCAGATCCGCTGGGAATCACATATTCTTCATTGAAAGGAACAAGGTCCTTTGATGGAATAGTAGAGAGAGGAACAACATCAATGCGATTTTCAAACGAGCTGGTCAAAGGCTTCATCTTCTTCGGAGCTGAAGAATCTGAAGTAGCTGATGCTTTCCTTTTCTTCACTGTTGCATGCTCTGCAGCCTTGGTTTTTTGGACATCTGATGCAGATGGAAGGATCGGAGTTGGTATAGGCGTAGGAGGAGCAGAGGAATCTGGTTGATTTTCTTCAGGCACAACTGATGCAGTTGCCCTGACTTCTTCATTTTCTTCAGGCGCACCACTAGTGGATGCCCTGCCAATTTCTTCAGCGGCTAGAATGCAGTCATCAGCCCTGGAATTCACATTTTCTTCAGCAGCTGGATTTTCATCAACGGTGCTGGCATGCTCTTTAGTTGGCTGAGCAGATGCTTCAGCCTGAGGAATTTCCTGTTGCATTGGGGCAGCAACATTGGAAGTGAATTGTTCAGTTATCTTTACAAATCTGACTTTGGCTCCTTGCCAATCAGCATAGTAGGCTTTGAAGTCATCGCTGAGGGTTTTGATTTCAGATTGGATTTTTACAAGTTCATCAGTTGTCATAGTGACAATGTTGTTCTTTAGAAATTTCTCCTTCTTGTATTGCGCTTTCTTGATCTACCTGGCCTTCTCATATTTCCATTTTTCTTCTTGGATGGAATGGGTCAGCATGTGACTTTGGACAGGAGTCAGCTTGAAATCAGGTATGGGAGTGTTGGGGTCCTTGTGCCAAACATCAATGTATTCGATAATCAGCTTTGGATTCAAAAGTAGTGGCACATCTATTCCCTTGGCTCTAGCAGCCCTGACTTGCCTATCTCTGATGATTTCAGCAAGTTCATCATCATCAGCTTCGTCTTCTTCAGACGGCACTTGGAAGGCGACCTGCTTCTTCTAAGGACTAGGGCGAGGACCTCGTCTAGTAGTGGCCTTTGTCTTCAGTAGAGAGGGTCCCATTGAAGAATTTGGTGCAGCTGAGGAACTAGCTGAAGCTCCTGAGGCAATTGAGACACATGTGGTCCTTTGACACGTGGCGAGATGCACAGGTGCAGAGGACTTTGTCGGAACAGCTGAGGACTTGTGAGGAGCTGAGGATTTGGGAGGAACAGGAGCAACATGAGAAGTTGGCCTTGATGGCTTTGAAGATTCTGGCCGTGAGGGCTTTGCTGAGGAACTTGGCCTTGAAACCACTGAAGGTGAAGCACTAGGCTTGTGCGCAGGCTTCTTTGACATGACCTTCTTAGGGTTGACAAAGGCCTCAGCGGCAGCAGCAGCAGCAGAGTCTTTGTTGAATTTCCTCACAACTTCTTTGGCTTGTTTAGCCAACTTGGCTTGGCGCTTGGCCCATTCATTAGGATAATCCTCACCACGCTTGAGGCTGGTAGGATCAGCTATTTGGCCAGGTGCCAATGGAGGTCTTGGGCATGGAGGATTGAGTGTGAATTTCTTCATGTATTTGGGAGTGACATACCTGTACTCCCTCCACTCTCTTGCCCATCTCCTCTCTATCTTCTGAATGCGCACCTTGCACTAATTTTTGTCTTCCTTAGGAGGTGTGCAGCACCCAGCATATATATCATTAGGGATCTCAAACATTGTGTTGACCTCAACCCTCTTTCCTCCTTTCTGTGGCTTCTTACCGTCAGCCATTTTCTTCAGTTGAGGAATTTGAACAATTGAATTCTCTGAAGAAGTATGCAATTTTTCTTCAAGGAACGCTACAAATGAGTTAAGTTGATGAGAACCTAGTGATTCAGCAGCTGACATGAGTACCTGTGAACAGAGTATAGTTGCGAGGAATTTGGAGAGGTCATATGCATTCTCAGAATGTTTTATAAAGAACAAGTTTGAGGAATTTGACCAGATAAGTCTTGAAGAATTTCACTAAGCATTCTTAGTCCTAGGTTCCAGAGTTGTACAGATCAGAAATCCGCACAATTGAGGAATCTTGAAGAGAAATTCGCAGCTTAGAGAAATGAGTCAAGAACAAATGATATGAGAGGTGTTTTAGTGTGTGAAATATGAAGAAAAACACCTTTGAAGATTTTGTAGATAATCATTCGAATCAACGAGGGTAGTAAAAGTAACTTTTAATTACCCTGAACGAAGAACATGACGAATTGGAGTGAGGAGATGTGAAGTTCGTCAGTGCGGATCTTCCACGCCCTAACTTGGCGGAGGAATACAGCTACGGTGGCGGCGGAGTGAAGATTTCCGCGGCCGGCGCGAGTACGGCGGCGACGAGGTCGAGGTAGAGCTCTTCCTCGCCGGTGACGATGAAGTAGCGGCGGCGCTAGGGTTTGAGAAGCTCGAGCTTGAGAGAGGTCGAGCAGAGTAAAAGAAGTGAGGAAGGGGAGAGGCATATTTATAGCCATGGTGAAAACCGTTCGCCCAAAGAATTTGGACGAACGTGCCCCTGACCCTTCTCATTCGCATGACATATGTCATACTGAGAAGTGGAGATCGTGTTAGATCGTGGGTGATTGGATAAGTATGTCATGGGGTGCGGAACGGTTTGAGCGGCAAAGCCGAAAATTGGATAAGATAGGTTAAAAGTTCAGTTCGCAATTGAAGATTTTGTGAACAGATTGGGTTGAGTATAGCATAGAGGGGGAAGGGTCCGATCACATTCACTTAGCAGAAAAACCAACTTGAAGATATAGCTATAAGTGAATGTTGTATAGGAGATAAACTCATATATATATATATATATATAGCCAATGAAGAAAAACAACGGAAACAGTGAAGACAATGCAAAGTTGAAGTTTTGAATAACTGAGGAATTTCAACTTTTGGTGTTGGCGTGACCCACCGTATAAGAATGATGATTTCAGACACCGCGTACAAGTATCGTAGGGTTCTGAGAATCAAATTCTTCGTTAATTTCTTCACACTTAGGGTGTTATTCTTCATTGATTGAAGAAAAACGTTTCTTCATGTGTTGCACATCTAAGTCATCAATTTTGCATAAGTGTTAGGATGAGTGTCCTTTTCAAAGAACATTCGAAGTTTCTAGGATATTTAGCTCACACCGCAACTTGCTAAATCTCTTCTCATCCAAGGGCTTAGTGAAGATATCGGCTAGCTGTTCTTCGGTCTTCACATGCTCAATAGAAATGTCGCCCTTCAACACATGATCACGAAGAAAATGATGACGAATCTGAATGTGCTTAGTCTTCGAGTGCTGAACTGGGTTGTGAGCAATCTTGATGGCACTCTCATTGTCACAGAAGAGAGGCACATTCTTCATGTTGATGCCGTAGTCCTTGAGAGTTTTCTTCATCCATAGCAATTGAGCGCAGCAAGAACCAGCGGCAATATACTCAGCTCCAGTAGTACATAGTGATACGCAGTTCTGTTTCTTCGAGGACCAACAGACCAAAGATCATCTGAGGAAATGACATGTACCAGATGTTGACTTGCGGTCCACACGATCACCAGCATAGTCAGAGTCAGAATATCCAATGAGATCAAAAGTCGAGCCCTTGGGGTACTGAGGGAGTCCTGGATTAGGGGGTCTTCGGATAGCCGGACTATCTCCATTGGCCGGACTGTTAGACTATGAAGATACAAGATTGAAGACTTCGTCTCGTGTCCGGATAGGACTCTACTTGGCGTGGAAGGCAAGCTAGGCAACACGGATATGGATATCTCCTCCTTTGCAACCGACCTTGTGTAACCCTAACCCTCTCCAGTGTCTATATAAACCGAAGGGTTTTAGTCCGTAGGACAACAACAACCACAACATACAATCATACCATAGGCTAGCTTCTAGGGTTTAGCCTCTCTGATCTCGTGGTAGATCTACTCTTGTACTACCCATATCATCAATATTAATCAAGCAGGACGTAGGGTTTTACATCCATCAAGAGGGCCCGGACCTGGGTAAAACATCGTGTCCCCTGCCTCCTATTACCATCCGGCCTAGACGCACAGTTCGGGACCCCCTACCCGAGATCTGCCGGTTTTGACACCGGCATTGGTGCTTTCATTGAGAGTTCCTCTGTGTCGTCGCTGTTAGGCTCGATGGCTCCTCCGATCATCAACAACGACGCAGTCCAGGGTGAGACTTTTCTCCCCGGACAGATCTTCGTATTCGGCGGCTTTGCACTGCGGGCTAATTCGCTTGGCCATCTGGAGCAGATTGAAAGCTACGCCTCTGGCCATCAGGTCGGATTTGGAAGTTTGAACTACACGGCCAACATCCGCGGAGACTTGATCTTCGACGGGTTCGAGCCACAGCCGGGCGCGCTGCACTGTCACGATGGGTATGACCTAGCTCTGCCGCTGAACAGTACCCCAGAGGTCGCGCCCGCATCAGCTCCGACCCTTAGCTCGGAGCCAACTGCGCAAATCGAGGACGGGTGGCTAGACACCGCCTCAGGAATTGCAGTCTCAACGACGATCGAGCCGAACACCAGCCTAATCCTCTGCGAAGCCCGTGGCCCCAAGGTGTCGGACTCTTTTTCGGACTCTGAACCATGCGCGCCCCTGCCAAAAGAATCCGATTGGGCACCGATCATGGAATTCACCGCCGCAGATATCTTTCAGCACTCGCCCTTCGGCGACATTCTGAATTCACTAAAATCTCTCTCTTTGTCAGGAGAGCCCTGGCCGGACTAAGGCCAACAGGATTGGGATGCGGACGATGAAGAAATTCGACGCCCACCCACCACCCACTTCGTAGCCACTGTCGATGATTTAACCGACATGCTCGACTTCGACTCTGAAGACATCGACGGTATGGACGACGATGTAGGAGACGAACATGAACCAGCACCTGTAGGGCACTGGAAAGCCACCTCGTCATATGACATATACATGGTGGATACACCCAAAGAAGGCAATGGCGACGAGATAACGGAGGATGACCCCTCCAAGAAGCAACCCAAGCGCCGACGTCAGCGGCGCCGCTCTAAGTCCCGCCAAAGCAAAAGTGGTGATACCGGCACGGGAGATAATAACACTCCGGATAGTGCCGAAGACAACAACAATCCCCTCTAGCAAGATTTAGAGCAGGAGGATGGAGGAGCCAGCCCTCCTGAGAGAGCGGCAGACAGAGAGGAGGAGGATGACAATTACATGCCCCCTCCGAAGACGAGGCAAGCCTCGGCGACGATGAATTGGCCATACCAGAGGATCCCGTCGAACAAGAGCGCTTCAAGCGCTGGCTTATGGCCATGGCAAATAGCCTGAAGAAAAAGCAGCAGCGGCTTCAAGCTGATCAAGATCTGCTAGCTGACAGATGGACTGAAGTCCTCGCGGCCGAGGAATATAAACTCGAGCGCCCCTCCAAGAATAACCCAAAGTGCAGGTTACTACCCCGACTAGAGGAAGAAGCGTATGATACGGCTGATCGGCCACCTCGTGGCCGCGATAGAGAGGCATTCCAGCCAAAAACTCAGCCTCCACCCCGACGCCATTCAAATAAAAAGGCATGGGGAGATACGCCAGTCCTGCGAGACATATTGGAGGACAAAGCAAAGCATGCAAGATCGATCTACGGATCACGAGGGCGCACAACTCTGCGAGACGATAAACGTCACGCCGGATACAGTAAAAGCAAATCCGGCCGGGCCGAACACAGCGGGCAAGACCCATTCGAGCTGCGTCGCGATATAGCCCAATACAGAGGCGCCCACACCCCTTATGCTTCACAGACGAAGTAATGGATCATCAATTCCCAGAAGGTTTCATACCTGTCAATATTGAATCATACGACGGCACAACAGATCCCGCGGTATGGATCGAGAATTTCCTCCTCCACATCCACATGGCCCGCGGTGATGACTTACACGCCATCAAATACCTCCCACTAAAGCTCAAAGGACCAGCGCGGCATTGGCTTAACAGCTTGCCAGCGGACTCCATTAGCTGCTGGGAAGATCTGGAAGCCGCATTCCTCGACAACTTTCAGGGCACTTACGTGCGACCACCAGACGCCGATGACTTGAGCCACATAATTCAGCAGCCAGAAGAGTCGGCCAGGCAATTCTGGACTCGGTTCCTTACAAAGAAAAATCAAATCGTCGACTGTCCGGATGCACAGGCCTTGGCGGCTTTCAGACACAACATCCGAGACGAGTGGCTAGCCCGGCACCTTGGTCAGGAAAAGCCAAAATCTATGGCAGCTCTCACGATGCTCATGACCCGCTTTTGTGCGGGAGAAGATAGCTGGCTGGCTCACAGTAATAACATGTCAAAGAACCATGGTACCTCCGATACCAAGGACGGCAATAGCAGGTCACGTCACAACAAACATAAGCGCCACATTAACAGCGAAAATACCGAGGATATGGCAGTCAATGCCGGATTCAAAGGCTCTAAACCCGGTCAGCGGAAAAAGGCATTCAAACAAAGTACGCCGGGTCCGTCCAGCTTGGACCGTATACTCGATCGCTTGTGTCAAATACACGACACCCCAGACAAGCCAGCCAATCACACCAACAGGGATTGTTGGGTGTTCAAGCAGGCCGGCAAGTTAATTGCCGAAAAGAAGGACAAGGGGCCGCATAGCGATGACGAGGAGGAGCCCCGGCAGCCGCACACCGAAGGACAGAAGAGGTTTCCCCTGCAAGTGCGGACGGTGAACATGATATACGCAACCCACATCCCCAAGAGGGAGCAGAAGCATGCGCTTAGGGACGTATATGCGTTGGATCCAGTCGCCCCAAAGTTCAACCCTTGCTCCTCCTGTCCGATCACCTTCGATCGTAGGGACCACCCCACTAGTATCCGTCATGGCGGATTCGCCGCACTGGTCCTAGACCCAATCATTGACGGATTTCACCTCACTCGAGTCCTTATGGATGGCGGCAGCAGCCTGAACCTGCTTTATCAGGACACAGTGTGCAAAATGGGTATAGACCCCTCAAGGATCAAACCCACAAAAACGACCTTTAAAGGCGTCATTCCAGGTGTAGAGGCCCATTGCATAGGCTCAATTACACTGGAAGTGGCCTTCGGATCCCCGGATAACTTCCGAAGCGAAGAGTTAATCTTTGATATAGTCCCGTTCCGCAGTGGTTATCATGCACTGCTCGGGCGAACCGCATTTGCGAGATTCAGTGCGGTACCGCATTATGCATACCTCAAGCTCAAGATGCCGGGACCTCGCGGGGTTATTCATCGAATGAATACCGAGTCTTCAAGGTCACACCAATTTCTTCACTTTCAAAGTCTTCAGAAAGTCTTCAAAAATCCAGAGTCTTCAGTCAAAGAACTTCATTTTTAGGGGTCGACTTTCTCTGTAAATATCAAACTCCTCATAGACTTATAGACCTGTGTACACTCACAAACGCATTAGTCCCTTAACCTATAAGTCTTCAATACACCAAAATCACTAAGGGGCACTAGATGCACTTACAAGGGTACTACTATTCTCTAGAACCATCGTTGTACTATCAATGCAGGGGAATTAGTACACCTGCGTAGTGGCCTAGTGGGTACTCTCGGGGCTCTATTCAGTCGCTCCTCTCACGTAGCTGGCCTACTCAGTCGCTCCTCTCACGCACACACTAGCAGCCTGTTTATCAGCGACGGTTACTGCAGGGGCAGAACATTTGAGTTATTTGATACAATGAGACTAGGCTTTTCGCTTCCATTTGTGGAGGTGTAATGGATCTCGTCGAACTTTGTTAGTAGTTCCTTCTTTATGAATGAGATGAAACAAAGCTTTTGCCTCCATTTCAAAAAAACATGTCAAGAGGAATTTCTTTCATAGTAGAGCCGATAATGGAGTGAAGTCCATGCGTGCAATGCCACAAGCTATAGAGTAGTAGTACTTCCTCCGTCAAGGTGTGTAAGTCATCTTACATTGTGCATCGTAACCAAGGCGGAGAGGAAAATGAGAAAACTTAATATATTTTTGCTAATTAATAGCATTGCATGCAATGAACTAACCACTGCATGTTATGTTTGGTAGTCTCAAGTCATTGAAAGCATGCACAACCCACATATCTTATTGGTTGATATGCCACAAAAAAACGAGAAGGGAGTTAATGTATGGTGCCTAAGTGTTTTGGGATTATTTGGTTTTCGTAAGGTGACTTACACACCTAGACAGAGGGAGTAGAGCACTTTACGTACAGAGCCATATTGCATAGTTCCCAATGCCCCGCCAGGCTTTTCCGGCTCCTCGGGCTTAATTGGGAGGCGCTAGTTTAAATATGCTACTAGCTGATGAGGAAGATGCAAGCGAGGTGCGGCTAGGGCGAGCACGCGAGCCACGGGATGCTGGGAAGGAAAACCCGTTCACGTGGCTAGGCTGTCCAGTGCACCCAGATTGTGGGGCTGCACGTCCGTTTGACTTCAAAACTCAAACTACCCGTGTAAAATATTGGCTCGCAGTGAAGTGTAGTAGTACTATTTTAAAAAAAAGGCTGTCGTGCGTTCGGCCGGGATCAAACCCACAAAACGAGGTATACACTCCCGCGGCCACTAGTAGTACTCGTTGGAGTACAACGCAACCTAGAATTTCCTTTTGTCGCTAGTAGTACGTACATTGTTCCTTACAAGAAACCCCTATCATCTGCTGCTGGCTATAAGCCAATGCCATGTCATCTACATCCCATCTTATAACCAACATGTACAATAATAGATCAAAAGAGTGTACTACTTTTTTATTATGTGGCCCACTTCTCATTCTCACAAAGTGCCTAGGAGCACGTGCTAGAGCTGGCTCTTCACGAAGAGCCCGCTTACCTTCTCTCTCCTCTTCTCTTTCCTCCAACTAAGCAGAAATATACTAGTTTATTTCTTATAGCCCGCTGACTCAGCTCTATTGTACTTGCTCTAATAATGCAAGAAACCACTAAAATGCCAAGAAACTACTACCACTTGCATACGTGGCAGACTTAAGATAAGGCTACCTTATCAACCATTGTACATGCTCTTACCAACAAAAATCCTCGAGTGACCTCCTACCTTCAGCTCGTCCACCTAGTCATCCTCGGCCATGGGACGCAACTACCGCCGCCGGCAGAAGGCGAGGTCAAAACCGCCGGTGGTGCGGAGCCCATGTTGCGGCAGCCCGGATGCCAGCTCCGTCCGGCGCTCGCGGCCGCTAGCTAGCCAAGATAGCTCCGTCCAGCTGCTTGTCTGCAAGGTTTGCTAGCTAGATTGGCACGGCAACGCGGCGGCTTGCTCGCGCACGCCGCGCTAAGGCCAGCCATCTGGCTCGAGCGAAGGCCAGCGCGGCGGCTTGCTCGCTCGTGAGTCACGCTCGGGCCAGCCTGCCAACCCGTGCGGAGGCCAGCCCGGCGTCCGGCCCATCCGGCGGAGCGGCGGCCAACTCACTCATCACCGACGCCACCGCCGAACACGCATCAGTACTGTTTGAAGTAATGTTCAGGAAAAATAATGATTTGAGGGGGATAACAGGATAGAAGGTCAGATGTGGGTCCCTCGTGTCAACGATCAAACAAAATGTGTTGGTTTAAGTTGCCTCGTCAGCACGGACGTGTGGGCCAACCCTGTCATAAATGGGTTTAAATGAACCTAATCGGTAGGAGTACTAGGTAGTTTTTGGCGTGGATTAAGAAATTTTGGGTGTGTTTTTGCTATTTTTTGTACAATAGATTCTTCCTAGGGCTGGTTGAAAGTGGTAGTTTTTTGTCAAATACTCTACATATTGTAAGTGGGAGTGAAAGTTAAGCTTTGGAAGCCAATAAACAAGGCTAGTTACATAGTGCATATGTGTACATGATTGAAAGTAAATATCAACCATGAGTGACTAATATCTTGATGGAAAACTCGAAACTATGAATACTAGGAAAAAATGCATGGTTGGAAATACTAGCAATGTTCATGTCTGTTGCAACGAATCATAATTAGAATAATACTTATTAGCAAACTTGGTACAAAACACTCTAATTTTGATATACATATGTCACTAGAGATATATTATGTTTCAATTAGAATATATTCCTTGGGCTGTTTTGGTGAGGTTAGGGAGGGATGTGGTTGGTTTTAAGATACTAATTATGGGTTTTTCTGCAAATTGGTAGACAAGTGGGATGTTGGTGAGAAAAGGCAACAACTTACCTCACAATCATTAGATGTAGATCTAATGGTCAGAAACAACGGATGGCAGACACACCAGCATCACCAACTTAGTCTTGTGTAGGAGTACTAGCAAGATCCGTGCATTGCACGAAACATCAAGATGCATTTTTTTTATAAAACACTTGTTGTGATTGACCCTTGCGGGAGTAATCCCATGTGTAAAAACTAATGATATCTCGAGAAATATGAGATAAGGTGAAGAGGAGTGGGGTGTGGTGGTGGTTGGTGGTCGGATTGAGCGGAGGCATGGGGATTGACGATGCCGGCAGCGGCCACCAGGCCAGTTTGTTCCAGAGGCTTCCTTTCTTAATTGCTCAACAATGAGGTTTGTTGGAGATAAGGATGAACGAGGGAAGGCCTTGTCTGCAAATGTGGAGAGGGGTGCGGGTATCGTTTAGTTCAATTTCCATCCGTCAGATATAGATCGGGCGATCTATATTGCAAGATGGCACACGTACCATCACCACCAACTCGGTTTTTTATAAGAGAAGAAATATAAGTATGGAGATACAAACGTATTATCGATACTTGCTTCCATAAACTAGCATCTACATTCTATTCAATGCCTCGGCATGTGGGGCCTTAGCACAATGACTTCTCGACTGTGTAAAACAAAGATTTTCCTGTCGCCGACAAGGAGGGGGTGACGGCGGCACACTTTTTGGCTTCCTCTAGTCCTAGTAGTCATACTAGGTGGTCTAAGCACGTGTAGATTTATTATTTTTCACATCTCGTGTTCGTCGTACTGCCACGAATGTTGATGAATAGACGGTAAGTTATTCACGGGGAAACCCTTGTTGAGCGTGTTTGCGAGAGAGAGAGAGAGAGAGAGAGAGAGAGAGAGAGTGTCCGTGTGTGATATGTTAGAGACTAAGGCAATGATAACAGATTCTTTGTGTCTATGTGTGTGGAGGATAGAGAGAGACATGTACATGGGGCTTTGTGTTGTGTAATGTGGAGACACATATACATAATTAGAGAGTGAGTGTGTGAGATACACATGCGAACATGAGGAGAGATGAGGATCCAGATAAATGGGTGTTTGTGCGTGTTTGTGTGTGTTTGTGCACGCATTTGTGTGTGAGAGTGAGAGAGTGTATGTGAGACCACTGATGATGTAAACCTAGTATAAGGGAAGGGGGAATGGTGTGACATGTGTAGTAGCGAGATAGCACGGGTGTGGGCGGGGGGAGCAGACTATTTGGAAGAGACATCGAGTGTGTGTGTGTGGGAGAGGGGTGTGAGAGCGAGAGAAAGAGAGAGCTAGCGACAGAGAGAGAGAGAGAGAGAGAGAGAGAGAGAGAGAGAGAGGAAGAGAGGGGGCGAGAGGGGTCGTTTGTGTCCATAAATGGTGTATAGATAGGGAGACAATGTTGATGTTGTCCGAAATTGGCCTATGAACGGAGACGCAAGGGAAGCGAGTCATCATGTGTGTGATAGGGACTTCATGAGAGATCTAGAATAGATGGTGTAGAGAACAATGTGCGAAATCGAGAACGATTATACATTAGGGAGCTATGCAAAGAGTCACGACATATTTGTATACAGGGAAGGAGCTGGGGCGGGTCCGCATGTGGGAGAGATAGAAAGAGGAGAGTGGTGCACAAGGAGACAAAGTGTGCTTGTTTGCAGTGGGGGTGGTGTGTGAGGTGAGTGCGCGAGAACCACATAACTAGGGAGATAGACGTTTGGGGGCGACATTTTGTGTGTATGGGAAATATACACTCTACATAGTGTGTGTGCTTGGGTAAGAGAGATAGTGGGAGACCTAGAGAGTGAGGGAAGAGATGTGTGCATGCCCGAGAGACAAAGTGATAGAGACCTATGTTGGGGTCTGGACTTTACAAGAGAGAGGGGTGTTAATATGCTAGTGTGTTGGTGTTTGGGGGAGAGAACGACTTCTCTCTCTATGTGTGTGTATGTGTGTGTGGTGGTGGGGGTGACTTAAGATAAAGAGTGAGGTGTCTATATTTGAGGGACTTTAGCGTAATTGAGATATTGTGCACTCATGGTTGATCAATTTGTTTCACAGTTTGTACTATGATATAACGATACTTTTGAACATGCGTGATATACCTTGATGTACCAGAATTACAAACCTAAGATTGGAATTTTGGAATTCGACTCCTTCATTAGCTTTTGTAATTCATTTAAACAGAGGTACATTCTTTAAGCCGGGATTTCGTGATTTCAAATTCATATATCAAACCTAGAGATATAAACATACGGGCATGTTCAAACTTTATAATCATCCACTTTATTCATACACATACACATTTTTGCTTTTGCCATCATATTTAGGATAAACACATTTGGAATTTCATTTGAATTGGACCGTATGATGGTATTTGCTTGTAGTAGCTCAATGATCCATATTTGAATTGAATGGACAATCTAAGTTTCGAGTTGGAGACATTGATTTTCAAAACTTGCACATTTTTTGCGTGCAAAACAAACAAATTGTCGGCCATGATATCATAGTCGGTCGTACGAGAGCAGAATACTTATAATTTTAGGCGCCAAAAGCTTTCAAACTTCCCGCTCACATCGAAATATCACGCACCTGAAAGTTTAGCCCTGTGATATTCCTGTTTTACCGCTGCCACATGAATGGAAAAAGGCTGCTTTGGTAACTCCATTGTTTTCCCCTCTTTGCCCCCAACATTCTTCCCCAGAGCCCCTCCCCTTCCCCTCCCCGCCCCCCCCAACCACGGCAAGCCGCCGAATCTAGTCCTCCGCCGCAGCGGTGGACCTCACACCCCACCGGATATACCTTCCGCACCTTGGAACCCCCAACTACCAACTCACCACTTCACCGGAGCCGCTTCAGCGACTGGCTTGTCCACCGCTCCAGATCTCCTTGACCGCCATCATGGTCCACCACACCGGATCTGCTTAACCGGCACCCTCGTCCACCACAGCGTAGGCCCTTCACTGACTCCCTTGTCCGCCCCTTCGCTGGCCCTTCATACAAGCCCTCGTCCGCCGCAATAGATCCGCCTCACCGAAAGCACTGTACAACGCGCCCGCCGAAGCCTTCATCCACTGCACCGGACCCGCTCCACGGACGCCATATTCAACTCCACCGCCCTGCTTTACCGATGCCGCAGCCTCATCAGGTTATTTCAATTTGTACTCCTTCAGTTTTTCTCTTCATCGTGCAACTGTTCACTTACCACAGATGAGCTTTCTTGTATGTCGACAGGCGCCGCAACCATAGCACCGGAGCCGCTTCAGCGACGACGATAGCCGGCCCAAACTCAACCGCAACACGAGCACCATCGATGATCCTTAGCTATCAAGTATGACAACGATACCCATACACCGCCGAGAATCAGGTACTATTATCCAACGGCCGGCGCCTATGTTCACTTTCCTAGCATAAGCACCGACCTTTGAATTTCTTCAGGGCATCATTCAGTTTTTCATGAGACGCGTTATTCTGCTTGCATCTGTAGGGCAATACTTCTGGCATTGAACATGTTACATGTGCTAAATTACATACCAGTGCACATATAGTTAATATGCTTTAGTTTTGTTCTGATGCCACCTGTTGGTTCCATCAGACTACTTAATGTTCTCTATGCTTAATTACACATCAGCAAACTAGCATGTGGTTCTGCTGTTTTTTGTTCGTTTTACCCTACATTTTCTGATGCTAGCTATTACATCACTGCTCCGAGCCTATGTTCATTACTTGTTTGTGTGTTCTTGATCTTCCCAAGTTGCATGACTAATTTGATGCTTCTATTAATTATGGATCTGCCAACCCCATCAAGCAAAAAAATTGTTCTTTTGGGGCTAGCACCTTGAACAAGCATAAAAATAGAGGGAAGCAGATATGTTGTCGTGTATGCACACACCCTTCTTTCATTAGTTTAGATGAACCATTGATGATCAATTCGGACCAGTGCATGCGATTAAAATTAATTTTACCTAAATAGATGGTGCAAAATAAACTACAACAACTAGATTTGCAACCACGGGATGCTCACGATATCTTCAAAGAACATTGCAACAGCAGCTAGGCTTCACAGCAACATATGGTAAGCCAGTGTGTTTTAGTACATGTGAAATGTAATGCGAGTGGGCTGCTTTCTTGGCTTGTGCCCTCAACGTGTAATCCTACCGAATTACAAATAGTTCAGTTGTCTGCTTTGCTGTATTGCTTGATTCGAATGCTTATTTGTTGTTACGCTATACCTGAGTTGGCCAATATGTCAGTAGTGCATGTTGTACTATCGTAAAGAAATGCATGCCTATTTCATTTGAGTCCTTAACTTTTCCTCTCAACTTCATCACAAGACTGTCTTCGTAGTTTATATGAGGCCACACTGTTAAGAGCTTTCTTAGATTATTTCAACTGCTTAGATGCCTTGGCAACTTAAATATAGCGGTTGTACACTCCCTTTCAACTAGGGATGTCAACTGGGTCCTGTTTAATCCTGATTAAAGTCCACTAGTGGTATGATAGTTCAAAAGAGTTTTTGTTTTTTGAGGAAAATGAACTAGGGACGTAGCAAAAACTAACTAGATGGGACTGGCGGATGTTGTTTATTTGCCACTTACATCCCTAGTTTCATCTTACCATTTTAATTTCTTTTCGGCTGATGCTGCTTCGAACCATTTAAATATAGTTTGCCATGCTCGGCAATAATTCGTCCGTCGTTTACCATGTAAGCTTACTGCCTGGATCATACAATAACTATCTCTTACTGATGTCCAGCGGAAACCTTTCAGGATGCCGTTCACACTAGGACACAATGTACAACCCCAGAATCTATTTGTTGAAGCAGTGTGCCATCCACGTTAACAGATAGTAGCAGTTCAGAGGCAACACCGTCGGAGAGCAGTCTGAGCACAGATATTATAGTGCTTGAGGCTCTACTAGAGGCAGAAAGAGATGGTGTGGCTGCCATGAATGAGGTAATCTTTATCTTGAGGCTGGAAATTACGGAATTAGCGGCACGCATTATGCAAGCAACCCAAGAATTGGAGGAAGTAAGAATGTTGCATTTGAAGACGGAGGAGGTCCTGCTGTTTCTGCTATCTGAAGCCCAAGGTAATCCTGGTTCTTCTTTAGATACCAGTTGAAATTGTCATTAGATTATTGTACTTGCATGTTGTGTCATGTCTCTAAATGGATTATGTTGCAAGACCCCTTATGTTGTCCATGTATTGTAATGATCCGAATTTTTTAGGCGAGGTAATCCTCAGTAATTGTATGATTGACATAAGATGAAATAACTATTTGACTCGGAGTGTATCCAACCTACTGAATTCGAAGATCACGGCATTTCTAAATCATAATCATTTATAAAGGTGGAATAAATCTTTGTTGTGGTTTTGAAGAAATAAATAACAAAACGTATAATTATCTGTGGATATTCGTAATCAAATACAAATTGGATTTGAATTTAGTTTGCCAGGTCCCAGGGCAAACGTGAATGCTAATTCTCCCAAATTTTGAACAAAGCGGCTAAACACCCACTATAATGTGTGGGCTGCCCGAAGCAAGTGTTTGCGAGATGGAAATTATTGTCTCCCCCTAACACTTGACATCCTTATCGACCGGATTTACACTACTGTCGATAGGGGTAGACTAGTAACTTCAATCAGATGTGACACGACGACCTCTGAGCCCATTCAGACACGGTGGGAGCCAAACGTGAGCGGCAAAACACATTTGATTCAAGCTCGTCCGAAAGACATGTGTCTCTTCCTCCATTTCCCCATTCATACACGGTGGGCGGCAAAACAAACTCTCCTCGTCCGAAATTGATGTAGGCTAATATTTTAAATAGGGGCAGATGTGTAACTTCCATTAGATGTGACACAACCGCCCTACCTGTCAGCCCCGTTCATAAACCGTGGGTGCCAACCGTGGGCGGCAAAACACCCTCTCCTCGCCTGAAATAGTTACCGGCAGATATTTGGGAGATGCGAGATTACCGTCCTATCCCCAACCGACGCGATGTCCAAAATTTTAAACGGGGGATAAGTTCGTAACTTTCCCCCATTTCAGAGAAGCGCGTCCCAAAGTTTGAGATCCCCCTCCCCTCCATTTCCCCATTCATACACCGTCGGTGGCACGACAAACTCCGCACTATGGGCAGCCTCCTCCGTCCGCCACCCCATCCTCCACCTTGCCTAAGCCGCTACCCCTACCCCGTCGTCCACTGCAAGAGATGGACGTCTCTCATCCACGGCACTGGACCAGGATCCTTTCATCGCCTCCTCTCGCTTCATCGGTGTTGTCGTCCACCTTGCCGTTGCCGCTCCTACGACCGCCTCGTCCACGGCAACAGGATATATCCCCCAACCCGGCCGTCTGTCGTCTAAAGTCTTCTTCCCCGCCGCCGACAGCCATCGCACCCGCAGCACCCTCAACGTATCAGCATAGGCCTACACGGCATCGCAAGAGAGGTGGTACTCTTCCATATGTGCTTAAGTTATTGATCTCACCCGGAAAATAGATCGTAATTTGTTTACTGTACTTTTCTTGTCCGTACCAAATCGTAGTGGCTAGTTGAAAGCAAACATTGGTTGCGAAGTAGCTTTGTCCGGTTTGCACCTTCAGATCTGCCATGGCACAGGCACTATACTCGTAAAGCTTATGGTTCCCCCCCCCTTTATATTCACTACCATCATCGTAGGTGCTTCGTGTCGTGCTAGCACTACTCCTCAAGACCTCAACCCAAAGCTTACGTGTTGAAATACGAATCTGATGTGATGCTCATATCACTAAAATAGAGAATGTTTAATTGGTCACCTAATGTTCCTATATTCGTTTCGAAAAGCATGTGCGCCACCCACTGGTCCAGCTAGTTCCACTTTCCTGATTTTTCTCTTGATGCTTAGGGTTTTCCCCTTTTATCTACTCTACTATGATCGGCATAGGTGCTTTCTATCATACTAGCATTACTCCACCCTTCAAGCTAAACAACAGAACACTCAGAATTCAAAAGCTTAGTTGTTCAAATATGATTGTGATATGATACTGATATTAGTTAACCGACATATTTAATTGGTTAGCTAAAGGTCCCACTTGAGTTTCCAAATGCATGTCGCGACATATAGAGAGACATCATAATTGCATTTCTTTGTCACTTGTTGACCGTACTTTGTTGTCCATACCAAATCTTAGTTGTTATTTCAAAGCAAACATCGGTTGCTAACTACCCTTTGCGTGGTTTGCAGCTTCAGATCTGCCATCCCACTGCCATGGTCAACACTGTACTCATCATGCTTATGTTTTCCCCATTTTATGATGACCACAATCAGCCTACGTAGTTCGTGTCGTAATAGCACTGCTCCACCCATCGAGCTAAATAAGCTTAGTTGTACAAATCCATATCTGATATTATTGCTGATATTAGTAAAACTGAGAGATTGTTAATTGGTTAGCTAAATGTTCCTACTTTAGTTTCGAAATGCATGTGAGCCACATATGGAGAGACCGTAAAGAATAGTATTTCTCTGTGCGCTCTGGTTCATCATGGGTGGCCAACCGACATTGTATTGAAAGACTTGTAGTATCTTCAGTCTGCTTGCTCTTCTGCTCTTCTTTAAGATGATACTCTTCTCCTGCGGTCGATTGGTCAGGTCGAGTTGTTATCCCTTAGTATATTTTGAATCTGTCAGGTCAGGTCGACTTGTTCTTCTTTACTATATGTTGAAGCTATCATCTGCGAAGTGTCATCACTTCTGGAGCTCTCATATTTTGAGTAGTAGGCCACATTATATTAATGCACACAACAAATTACAGCATGCATGGCATCTTTTAAAAGAATTGCAGAGATAGCACAAAGGGGTTTACAGGGAGGCAGTATTGGATTAGAATCACTTCTGCATTACAAAGAAAATCTCACTTGTTTTTTATGTTTTCATGCATGTCAGATATTGAACATTATCAAAATGAATATGAGAATTGGCGCACGAGAGGAATATTGCGGAACGATCCATTGGCTAACAAACTTGGCATGGTGGAGGATGGCCTATCTTATTCACCCATCAAGGTGCTTGCTCTAACTTTGCAAAGTTGTATTGGTCGCACATATTTTGCATCTGACCTCTTGCATTACTTCTACTTTGTTACACCATCTGCTTAGTTTAAGCATCATATATGAGTATATGCCATACCTATCCATTTTCTGTACCTATTCCATGTGTCGTCACACTATGTTTTCCCAGTCAAATGTTGTTCTTTTGTAATAGATGTCCAAAACGAAGAGGGTGAGTGCAGATCCTCTAGGGGTACAAACTAGGTATTTGGAAAAGGTAGTGATACCTGTTAAATCTGATAGATCAGCAACCACAGAAAACACAGGCCCAACTGTACCACACTTTACCCCTACTCCAGTGGCCAAACCCCTATTAGAACTGTTGGGAGCCCAGCGTCAGGTACTGTCTATGATATCAATTCAAAATTTGAACTCCTAAATTTCTGCTTGTGCCTTACCTTCTCTCTTGTATGAAAACTAATTTCAGATGAATCTCCTTGCTCAAAGGATCATACGATCTCAAAACAATAATGGGCTCTGCATTGCTTTTGTTTGTACCTCTCTCCCTTTTGCCTTGTAACGTTGTACTTAATTATTTGCTATTTGCTTATGTATCATCAGTCTGCACTGAGCTTCATTATCCTCTGTTTCTTCCAATATTATTTGATCTATATTTACTCTTTGCAAAATGTAGAATAATGGCAACACTTATAAAGAATTTTCTTTGGGGAATTTATTGAATTATCCTTCCATCAACATGGAGAAGGGCTTTGTCTAGCCCGTGTTAACATGTAATGTAAGTTCATCCTTCTCAAGCCTTCAAACTTTGTTCTAGTATAGATTTGGATAGGCATCATTTCCTCCACTATTGTTTGCTTTGCTGTTTACATCTGATTGGATGTTTGCAACACCTACCAGTTTCAAATTGTAGTTGTAAAAACATGTTCCTTATGCAGAATAGATCCATTTATTTGCTTATATAATTGTGAAACCTGTTACGTGTCTCCTCGTTTCTCTTTCAGACTCGTATCTCTTACGCCAGGCAGAACTTTAGGGAAGCTAGTGAGCCAAACCATCTTGAGGACAGCGAGATTACCCCAAGGTCCTGTCTTGATGAAGACAGTGAGTTGAAGCTACTCACCAGCAGGTGTGAGACAACCTCTGTGCAGTCGCTGCCTTAATCAGTCCGACTTATTCAGTCTCAACTTAAAGCGGAAAGGCTTGCTTTAGCTCAGCTCCAACTTGAAGTCAAAGATGCAATGAAGATGTCAGAGGACTGCCATGCACACCATCATGCCTTAAATCTAGTGTTGATGCATCTATCGTTGACACAACTGAGGTCTACTCGGCTTCTTCAGCTGTTTGGGGGGCCTGACCTGGCCAGGCCTAGTGCCTTCTGAAGTGCTCTCAGTTTTGTATATTCTTTTGTCGGCGCGTTTATTTGCACTGGTGGCGAACTTTGATGCCCAGTGGATGTAATATGTGTGATAGCCGTGATAGCCTAGCGTAAGTTGCTTTCTTATTTACTTCCTTGTTGTCTTGTTTATTTGTTTGCTTGTAGTCATTGCAGTTCTTTTTCTATGGTTTGCTAGTGGCTGCAATAACCTATTTTTTAAAACTAGGCCACAATAACCATGGGCTAATATTTACTGTAGTGACACTGGGCCTCTACGGGCCATAGAAACGGTGGGCCTTCTACGGGCCGTAGAAACAATGGGCCTTCTACGGGCCGTATCATCAATGGGCCTTATACGGGTAGTATGATAGATTGGCCAAACATGGGCCAATAACAGGCCGCATTATGGCCGTAAACGGGCTAGAGTTGGAATCATCCGTTCATGGGCCGACCATAGCGGGCCATCTTTAATAAGCCGTATTTGATGACGCTATGAAAACGGCCCAACATATTAACGGATCACAAACGGGCCGATTGTAACCACGGGCTGAATTTGGCCCACAAGCAGAAAATGACAGTAACGGGCCGTAAGTAAAAGAATGCTGGAAATGAGCCCAAGAATAAATGGGCTCTGAGAAGGCCGAAAGATAACATGGGCTGGAAACGGCCCAACGGAATAACGGGGCGCTAATGGATATAAAGTGATACACTGTTCATTATGGGCCAGTTTCACCACGGGTCGTTAATGGGTGTAAAGTGATACACTGTTCATTACGGGCTAGTTTCACCACGGGCCGTTAATAGGCCAAGAGTTACATAGGGCCTCGTATGGGCCGAAAGACGTCATGGGCCATACATGGGCCATAAGTGAAAACGGGCTGGAATCATATTGGGTGGCCCAGATGACACTACTGGGCCTAATTCGGATAGGGCGTAACGGGCCTTGGGTTAGCGGGCTGTAAATGGGCTATATGCAAACAGGCCGTTAACAGGCTTTACATGGGCCGGCCCGCCACCTTTTGACCAAGTCAAACGGGCCGGCCTTTTCACAGGAATGGGCCTCTGTTGGGTCGTGCCACGTGTCGACGTATCATCGGCGCCTTCTGTCCAATGAGTGGATGACATCTGTCCCAACGATGAGCCGACACGTGTTTCCTCCAGCCAATGCTGATTTTACATGTGGAAAATCACCATTGGTCGGGGCTGTTAACGGGTTATCGGATCCAAAACCCGACCCGATAGCTTAACAGCGTTCCGTTATGGTGGATGCCACGTGTCGGTCACCCTTGACGAAAGCACTTCTGTGACGCAGGATTTATCGTCATGGAAGTGGACACTTCCGTGATGATAATTTTGGTAATGTCATGGAACACTTCTACGACAGCACAGGTATGACTATCTTGATTCTGTCATAAACTCGTCATGGATGTACATGCATGACAGAAAATGCGACCTACTGTGACAAACACGTATCATCACGGAAGTGTATTTTTTTGTAGTGTAGATGCATGCTGGATAGCGGTCGATGAGTGGAGTAATAGTAGTAGACGCAGGCAGGAGTCGGTCTACTTGTCTCGGACGTGATGCCTATATACATGATCATACCTAGATATTCTCATAACTATGCTCAATTCTGTCAATTGCTCAACAGTAATTTGTTCACCCACCGTAGAATACTTATGCTCTCGAGAGAAGCCACTAGTGAAACCTGTGGCCCCAGGTCTATCTTTATCATATTAATCTCCTACTACTTAGTTATTTCCTTTGCTTTCTACTTTGCCTTTATTTTACTTTGCATCTTTATCACAAAAATACCAAAAATATTATCTTTATCATATCTATCAGATCTCACTCTCGTAAGTGGTTGTGTAGGGATTGACAACCCCTATTCGCGTTGGTTGCGAGGATTTATTTGTTTTGTGCAGGTACAAGGGACTCGCGCGTAGCCTCCTACTGGATTGATACCTTGGTTCTCAAAACTGAGGGAAATACTTACGCTACTTTGCTGCATCATCCCTTCCTCTTCGG
The DNA here is from genome assembly GCF_002162155.2 of Triticum dicoccoides. Lineage (NCBI taxonomy): Eukaryota > Viridiplantae > Streptophyta > Magnoliopsida > Poales > Poaceae > Triticum > Triticum dicoccoides. The sequence goes on along the minus strand of NC_041392.1, from coordinate 662,649,858 downwards.
GGAAAACCAACGCAGTGCTCAAGAGGTAGTAAGAAGGATTTCTCGCGCCGTTGCCGGGGAGGTCTACGCAAAAGTCAGCATACCAAGTACCCATCACATACACTTATCTCCCGCATTACATTATTTGCCATTTGCCTCTCGTTTTCCTCTCCCCCACTTCACCCTTGTCGTTTTATTCACCCCCCCTCTCTCTCTATCCTCCATCTCTTTCTCTATTTGCCTCTTTTTGCCCGCTTGCTTTTTGTTTGCTTGTGTGTTAGTTGCTTGCTTGTTACGATGGCTCAAGATAATACTAAATTATGTGACTTCACCAATACCAACAACAATGATTTTATTAGCACTCCGATTGCTCCTCTTACCGATGCTGAATCTTGTGAAATTAATACTGCTTTGCTGAATCTTGTCATGAAAGATCCGTTTTCCGGCCTTCCTAGTGAAGATGCCGCTACCCACCTAAATAGCTTCGTTGATTTGTGTGACATGCAAAATAAGAAAGGTGTGGATAATGACATTGTTAAAGTGAAGCTATTTCCTTTTTCGCTTAGAGATCGTGCTAAAGCTTGGTTTTCGTCTTTACCTAAAAATAGTACTGATTCTTGGAATAAGTGCAAAGATGCTTTTATCTCTAAGTATTTTTCCTCCCGCTAAGATCATCTCTCTTAGAAACGATATTATGAATTTTAAGCAACTTGATCATGAACATGTTGCACAAGCTTGGGAGAGAATGAAACTAATGATACGTAATTGCCCTACTCATGGTTTAAATTTGTGGATGATTATACAAAAAATTTATGTCGGATTGAATTTTGCTTCTAGAAATCTTTTAGATTTGGCCGCGGGAGGCACTTTTATGGAAATCACTTTAGGAGAAGCTACTAAACTCCTAGATAATATTATGGTTAATTATTCTCAATGGCATACTGAAAGATCTACTAATAAAAAGGTGCATGCGATAGAAGAAATTAATGTTTTGAGTGGAAAGATGGATGAACTTATGAAATTATTTGCTAATAAGAGTGTTTCTTCTGATCCTGGTATGCCCTTGTCTACTTTGATTGAGAATAATAATGAATCTATGGATGTGAATTTTGTTGGTAGGAACAATTTTGGTAACAGCGCGTCTAGAGGAAATATCAACCCTAGGCTTTATCCTAGTAATCCCTCTAATAATTATGGTAATTACTACAACAATTCTTATGGAAATTATAATAAGATGCCCTCTGATTTTGAATCTAATATTAAAGAATTTATTACTTCGCAAAAGAATTTCAATGCTTTGATTGAAGAAAATTTGCTTAAGATTGATGATTTGGCTAGGAACGTTGATAGAATTACTCTTGATGTTGATTCTTTGAAACTTAGATCTATTCCACCTAAGCATGATGTCGATGAGTCTCTCAAAGCCATGAGAATTTCCATTGATGAGTGCAAAGAAAGAACCGCTAGGATGCATGCTAAGAAAGATGCCTTTATAAGAGCGTGTTCTTCTAGTTCCTATGAAAATAATGATGAAGATCTAAAAGTTATTGATGTGTACCCTATTAAATATTTGTTTTGCAATATGAATCTTGATAATGATGGGACTGAACATGATCCACCTTTACCTAGAAGGTGTTCCAAGAATTCGGAATTTGTTGATCTTGATGCTAAAATTGATAAAAGTGGGATTGAAGAAATTAAAACCCTAGATGTTGCTAAACCCACTATTATGGATTTCAAGGAATTTAACTATGAAAATTGCTCTTTGATTGATTGTATTTCCTTGTTTCAATCCGTGCTAAATTCTCCTCATGCTTATAGTCAAAATAAAGCGTTTACTGAACATATCATTGATGCCTTGATGCAATCTTATGAAGAAAAACTTGAATTGGAAGTGTCTATCCCTAGAAAGCTTTATGATGAGTGAGAACCAACTATTAAAATTAAAATTAAAGATCATGAATGCTATGCTTTATGTGATTTGGGTGCTAGTGTTTCCACGATTCCAAAGACTTTGTGTGATTTGTTAGGTTTCCGTGATTTTGATGATTGCTCTTTAAACTTGCACCTTGCGGATTCCACTATTAAGAAACCTATGGGAAGAATTAATGATGTTATTATTGGTGCAAATAGGAATTATGTTCCCGTAGATTTTATTGTTCTCGACATAGATTGCAATCCTTCATGTCCTATTGTTCTTGGTAGACCTTTCCTTAGAATGATTGGTGCAATTATTGATATGAAGGAAGGAAATATTAGATTCCAAATTCCATTAAGGAAAGGCATGGAACACTTTCCTAGAAATAAAATTAAATTACCTTATGAATCGATTATGAGAGCCACTTATGGATTGCCTACCAAAGATGGCAATACCTAGATCTATCCTTGCTTGTTATGCCTAGCTAGGGGCGTTAAACGATAGCGCTTGTTGGGACGCAACCCAATTTTATTTTTATTCCTTGTTTCTCGATCCTGTTTAGTAATAAATAATTTATCTAGACTCTGTTTAGGTTGTGTTTTTTGTGTTTAATTAGTGTTTGTGCCAAGTAGAACCGTTGGGAAGACTTGGGGAAAGTCTTGTTACACTTGCTGTAAAAAACAGAAACTTTAGCGCTCACGAGAACTACTGCCATTTTTATTTGGAAAGTGATATTTAGTTCATTATTTTTGAATATGATTAATAGATAAATTCCTCACGTCCAGCAATTTGTTTTAGAATTTTTGGGGTTCCAGATCTTGCGCTAGCTACAAATTACTACAGACTGTTCTGTTTTTGACAGATTCTGTTTTTCGTGTGTTGTTTGCTTATTTTGATGAATCTTGGCTAGTAAAATAGTTTATAAACCATAGAGAAGTTGGAATACAGTAGGTATAACACCAATATAAATAAAGAATGAGTTCATTACAGTACCTTGAAGTGGTCTTTTATTTTCTTTCGCTAACGAAGCTCACGAGATTTTCTACTTTAAGTTTTGTGTTGTGAAGTTTTCAAGTTTTGGGTAAAGATTTGATGGATTATGGAACAAGGAGTGGCAAGAGCCTAAGCTTGGGGATTCCCATGGCACCCCCAAGATAATCTAAGGACACCTAAAAGCCAAAGATTGGGGATGCCCCGGAAGGCATCCCCTCTTTCGTCTACTTCTATCGGTAACTTTACTTGGAGCTATATTTTTATTCGCCACATGATATGTGTTTTGCTTGGAGCGTCTTGTATGATTTGAGTCTTTATTTGTTAGTTTACCACAATCATACTTGCCGTACACACCTTTTGAGAGAGCCATACATGATTTGGAATTTGCTAGAATACTCTATGTGCTTCGCTTCTATCTTTTGAGCTATATAGTTTTGCTCTAGTGCTTCACTTATATCTTTTAGAGCACGGTGGTGGATTTGTTTTATAGAAACTATTGATCTCTCATGCTTCACTTAGATTATTTTGAGAGTCTTAATAGCATGGTAATTTTCTTAAAATCCTAATATGCTAGGTATTCAAAGTTAGTATAATTTTCTTAAGAGTGTTTTGAATACTAAGAGAAGTTTGATGCTTGATGATTGTTTTGAGATATGGAGGTAATAATATCAAAGTCGTGATAGTTGAGTAGTTGTGAAATTGATAAATACTCCCTCCGGTCCTTTTTAGTTCGCATATAAGATTTGACTGAAGTCAAGCCTCGTAAAGTTTGACCAGCTTTGTAGAAAAAAGTGTCAACATTCACAATCTGAAATCAATAACACTAGATGTGTCATGACTTAAAGTTTCATATTATATAACTTTAGCATGGCAGATGTTGATATTTTTTCATATAAATACGGTCAAACTTTGTGAAGTTTGACTTCAGAGAATTCTAATATGCAGAGTAAAAAGGACCGGAGGGAGTACTTGTGTTGAAGTTTGCAAGTCCCATAGCATGCACGTATGGTAAACGTTGTGTAACAAATTTGAAACATGAGGTGTTATTTGATTGTCTTCGTTATGAGTGGTGGTCGGGGATGAGCGATGGTCTTTTCCTACCAATCTATCCCCCTAGGAGCATGCGCGTAGTACCGAGATTTTTGATGACTTGTAGATTTTTGCAATAAGTATGTGAGTTCTTTATGACTAATGTTGAGTCCATGGATTATACGCACTCTCACCCTTCCATCCTTGCTAGCCTCTTCGGTACCGTGCATTGCCCTTTCTCACATTGAGAGTTGGCGCAAACTCCGCCGATGCATCCAAACCTCATGATATGATACGCTCTTTCACACATAAACCTCCTTATATCTTCCTCAAAACAGCCACCATACCTACCTATTATGGCATTTCCATAGCCATTCCGAGATATATTGCCATGCAACTCTCCACCATTCCGTTCATCATGACACATTCATCATTGTCATATTGCTTAGCATAATCATGTAGTTGACATAGTATTTGTGGCAAGGAAACCGTTCATGATTCTTTCATACATGTCACTATTGGTCCATTGCATATCCCGGTACACCGCCGGAGGCATTCATATAGAGTCATACTTTGTTCTAGTGTCGTGTTTTAATTATTGAGTTGTAAATAAATAGAAGTGTGATGATCATCATTAATAGAGCATTGTCCCAAAAAAGGAAGGGCCAAATAAAAAAGGAAAAAAAGGAAGGCCAAATAAATAAATAAATATATATATATATATATATATATAAAAGGGGCAATGCTACTATCCTTTTTTCCACACTTGTGCTTCAAAGTAGCACCGTAATCTTCATGATAGAGAGTCTCTTGTTTTGTCACTTTCATATACTAGTGGGAATTTTTCATTATAGAACTTGGCTTGTATAATCCAACAATGGGCCTCCTCAAGTTCCCTAGGTCTTCGTGAGCAACCAAGTTGGATGCACACCCACTTAGTTTCTTTTGTTGAGCTTTCATACATTTATAGCTCTAGTGCATCCGCTGCATGGCAATCCCTACTCCTTGCATCAACATCAATCGGTGGGCATCTCCATAGCCCATTGATTAGCCTCGTTGATGTGAGACTTTCTCCTTTTTGTCTTCTCCACATAACCCCCCTCATTATGTTTTATTCCACCCATAGCCCTATGTCCATGGCTCGCGCTCATATATTGCGTGAAAGTTTATAGAGTTTGAGATTACTAAAGTATGAAACAATTGCTTGGCTTGTCATCGGGGTTGTGCATGATGAGAGCATTCTTGTGTGACGAAAATGGAGCATGACTAAACTATATGATTTTGTAGGGATGAACTTTCTTTGGCCATGTTATTTTGAGAAGACATAATTGCTTAGTTAGTATGCTTGAAGTATTATTATTTTTATGTCAATATGAACTTTTGTCTTGAATCTTTCGGATCTGAATATTCATACCACAATTAAGAAGAATTACATTAAAATTATGCCAAGTAGCACTCCACGAGCAGGAATTAAGGTTGGGGATGCTTGATACGTCTCCAACGTATCTATAATTTTTGATTGCTCCATGCTATATTATCTACTGTTTTGGACATTATTGGGCTTTATTATCCACTTTTATATTATTTTTGGGACTAACCTATTAACCGGAGGCCCAGCCCAAAATTGCTGTTTTTTGCCTATTTTAGGGTTTCGAAGAAAAGGAATATCAAACGGAGTCCAAACGGAATGAAACCTTCGGGAACATGATTTTCTCAACGAACAAGACCCAGGAGACTTGGACCCTACGTCAAGACACAAAAGAGGAGGCCACGAGGTAGGGGGCGCGCCTACCCCCCCCCCCCCAGGCGCGCCCTCCACCCTCGTGGGCCCCCTGTTGCTCCACCGACGTACTCCTTCCTCCTATATATACCTACGTACCCCCAAACGATCAGATACAGAGCCAAAAACCTAATTCTACCGCCGCAACTTTCTGTATCCACGAGATCCCATCTTGGGGCCTGTTCCGGAGCTCCGCCGGAGGGGGCATCGATCATGGAGGGCTTCTACATCAACACCATAGCCTCTCCGATGAAGTGTGAGTAGTTCACCTCAGACCTACGGGTCCATAGTTATTAGCTAGATGGCTTCTTCTCTCTTTTTGGATCTCAATACAATGTTCTCCCCCTCTCTTGTGGAGAACTATTCGATGTAATATTCTTTTTGCGGTGTGTTTGTTGAGACCGAGGAATTGTGGGTTTATGATCAAGTATATATATGAATAATATTTGAATCTTCTCTGAATTCTTTTATGTATGATTGGTTATCTTTGCAAGTCTCTTCGAATTATCAGTTTGGTTTGGCCTACTAGATTGATCTTTCTTGCAATGGGAGAAGTGCTTAGCTTTGGGTTCAATCTTGCGGTGTCCTTTCCCAATGACAGTAGGGGCAGCAAGGCACGTATTGTATTGTTGCCATCGAGGATAACAAGATGGGGTTTTCATCATATTGCATGAGTCTATCCCTCTACATCATGTCATCTTGCTTAAGGCGTTACTCTGTTTTTAACTTAATACTCTAGATGCATGCTGGATAGCGGTCGATGAGTGGAGTAATAGTAGTAGACGCATGCAGGAGTCGGTCTACTTGTCTCGGACGTGATTCCTATATACATGATCATACCTAGATATTCTCATAACTATGCTCAATTCCGTCAATTGCTCAACAGTAATTTGTTCACCCACTGTAGAATACTTATGCTACTTGAGAGAAGCCACTAGTGAAACCTATGGCCCCGGGGTCTATCTTTATCATATTAATCTCCTACTACTTAGTTATTTCCTTTGCTTTCCACTTTGCCTTTATTTTACTTTGCATCTTTATCACAAAAATACCAAAAATATTATCTTTATCATATCTATCAGATCTCACTCTCATAAGTGGCCGTGTAGGGATTAACAACCCCTATTCGCGTTGGTTGCGAGGATTTATTTGTTTTGTGCAGGTACAAGGGACTCGCACGTAGCCTCCTACTGGATCGATACCTTGGTTCTCAAAAACTGAGGGAAATACTTATGCTACTTTGCTGCATCATCCCTTCCTCTTCGGGGAAAACCAATGCATTGCTCAAGAGGTAGCACCTACCACCGGTCTGTTTTTATCTTTAGCACAAGGTTTAGCAATTCTAGCAGTTTCATCACAGAAATAAATAACATGCCCATCAATATTATCAGACAAGAGATCTTTAACAATAGCAATATTAGGTTCAACTTTAACTTGCTCAGGAGGTGTATAGGTTTTAATATTGCTTTTACGAACCACAGTTGAAGCTTTAGCATGATCCTTTATCCTAACAGGGAAAGGTGGTTTCTCAACATAAGCAGTAGGAACAATAGGATCATTATAAGTGACAATCTTTTCTTCAACTTTAATAGGTGCAGCTACTTTTACTTCTATGGGAGGATGATATTTAAACCACTTCTCCTTGGGGAGATCAACATAAGTAGCAAAAGATTCACAGAAAGAAGCTACTATCTCAGAGTCAAGTCCATATTTAGTGCTAAATTTACGAAAAACATCGGTATCCATAAAAGATTTAACACAATCAAACCTAGGTGTCATACCTGACTCCTTACCTTTGTCGAGGTCCCAATCTTCAGAGTTGCGTTTAATTCTTTCCAATAAATCCCATTTGAATTCAATAGTCTTCATCATAAAAGAGCCAGCACAAGAAGTATCAAGCATGGTGCGATTGCTATCAGAAAGCCGAGCATAAAAATTTTGAATAATCATTTCTCTTGAGAGCTCATGATTGGGGCATGAATATAACATTGATTTAAGCCTCCCCCAAGCTTGAGCGATGCTTTCTCCTTCACGAGGCCAAAAATTATATATATAATTGCGATCACGATGAACAAGATGCATAGGATAAAACTTCTGATGAAATTCCAATTTCAATCGTTCGTAATTCCAAGACCCCATACCATCACATAGCCTATACCATGTCGATACATCTCCCTTCAAAGATAAAGGGAAGACCTTCTTCTTAACAACATCTCCGGGTACACCTGCAAGCTTAAATAATCCACAAACTTCATCCACATATATTAGATGCTCATCAGGATGTTTTGTTCCATCTCCTAAAAAGGGATTAGCTAGCAGTTTTTCTATCATACCCGAAGGAATTTCAAAGCAAACATTTTCATTTTCAGTAGGTTCAGTATGTTGAGGAGCAACTCTTTGCTCTACTGGTCGGGGTGAAGACACCCCGAACAAGCCCCTCAGAGGATTACTTTCCATAGTAACAAGTGATAGTAAATTTCAGCACACTATATAAATTTTTCCTTACCAAATTCCACCTACCAAAGGTGCTTCACTTCCCGGCAACGGCGCCAGAAAAGAGTCTTGATGACCCACAAGTATAGGGGATCTATCGTAGTCCTTTCGATAAGTAAGAGTGTCGAACCCAACGAGGAGCAGAAGGAAATGATAAGCGGTTTCCAGCAAGGTATTCTCTGCAAGTACTGAAATAAGTGGTAACAGATAGTTTTGTGATAGGATAATTTGTAACGAGCAACAAGTAACAAAAGTAAATAAAAGTGCAGCAAGGTGGCCCAATCCTTTTTGTAGCAAAGGACAAGCCTGGACAAACTCTTATATAGAGAAAAGCGCTCCCGAGGACACATGGGAATATCGTCAAGCTAGTTTTCATCACGTTCATAAGATTCGCGTTCGGTACTTTGATAATCTGATATGTGGGTGGACCGGTGCTTGGGTACTGTCCTTACTTGGACAAGCATCCCACTTATGATTAACATCTATTGCAAGCATCCGCAACTACAACAAAAGTATTAAGGTAAACCTAACCATAGCATGAAACATACGGATCCAAATCAGCCCCTTACGAAGCAACGCGTAAACTAGGGTTTAAGCTTCTGTCACTCTAGCAACCCATCATCTACTTATTACTTCCCAATGCCTCCCTCTAGGCCCAAATAATGGTGAAGTGTCATGTAGTCGACGTTCACATAACACCACTAGAGGAGAGACAACATACATCTCATCAAAATATCGAACGAATACCAAATTAACATGACTACTAATAGCAAGACTTCTCCCATGTCCTCAGGAACAAACGTAACTACTCACAAAGCATAAACATGTTCATAATCAGAGGGCTATTAATATGCATATAGGATCTGAACATATGATCTTCCACCAAATAAACCAACTAGCATCAACTACAAGGAGTAGTTAACACTACTAGCAACCTACTAGCACCAATCCCGGACTTGGAGACAAGAATTGGATACAAGAGATGAACTAGGGTTTTGAGAGGAGATGGTGCTGATGAAGATGTTGATGGAGATTTCCCTCTCCCAATGAGAGGAGCGTTGGTGACAACGATGGCGATGATTTCCCCCTCTGGGAGGGAAGTTTCCCCGGCAGAACAGCTCCGCCAGAGCCCTAGATTGGTTCCGCTAAGGTTCCGCCTCGTGGCGGCGGAGTTTCGTGCGAGAAGATGGCTTTTTATTTTTTCCCATCGAAAGACTTCATATAGAAGACGATGGCCACCGGAGAGCCACCAGGGGGCCCACGAGGTAGGGGGCGTGCCCAGGGGGGTAGGGCGCGCCCCCACCCTCATGGGCAGGGTGTGGCCCCCCTGGTGAACTTCTTCCGTTGAGTATTTTTTATATATTCTGAAAACGTCTTCCGTGAAGTTTCAGGACTTTTGGAGCTGTGCAGAATAGGTCTCTAATATTTGCTCCTTTTCCAGCCCAGAATCCCAGCTGCCGGCATTCTCCCTCTTTATGTAAACCTTATAAAATAAGAGAGAATAGGCATAAGTATTGTGACATAATATGTAATAACAGCCCATAATGCAATAAATATCGATATAAAAGCATGATGCAAAATGGACGTATCAATGCATGACATGGCAAGTAATGGTGCTAGGTGTGCCCTAACGCGGTAGGAGGTGATACTGACGAGGGGGGACATCCGGAAAGTATCCCCGGTGTTTCGCGTTTTCGGACAGATGAAGTGAAGGCGGAAAGTTGCGTGTTCGCTATGCTAGGGATGTGTGGCAAACGAACAGGCTGCGTATTCGGGATTCGTCTCGTCATTCTCAGCAACTTTCATGTACAAAGTATTTCCATCCGAGTTGCGGATTATTTTATATGATTTTTTTAAGTTTTAAATCATTTTCTAAATTGTTTTAATTCGGAAATTAAATGTTAAATTGCTATGGGTACACAGATGTGTACCCACAGAAGGGCTTGTGTGGCTGACCAGTAGGCCCAGTTGACTTGGTCAACTGCCCAGTCAGTAGAGACTGGCTGGTGAGGCCAGTCAAAGTCAACAACCCAGTCGGTATTGACCGTTGACTGGTCAAATTGACAAGTGGGTCCCTACTGTCATAGGATGTTTAGTTAATTAACATTAGTTAATTAGGTTGATTAGTTATTAGGTTAATTAAACATAATTAATTAATTAATTAACAATTTTATTTATTTATTTTTAAAATTATTTTTTAAAATTTTCTCTTTTTTAAAAAAACGTTCTAGGGCTGGGCCCCGACTGTCATAGGCCTGGGGGCCTTAGCGGGCGGGCGGGTTCGGGCGGAGATGGGCGATGGGCGCCAGTCCACTAGGGCGCTCGCCCAGGTCTGCCGCGGGGCGGGACTAGTGGGGGCAACGGGGCGCTGGAGGCCACCGCAGAGAGCTACAGCAGGGCAGCGCCGGCACAGGGCGGCGGCGGTGCTGGGCAGCAACGGTGGAGGTGGTGGCGGGGGGAGGGCGAGCAGAGTCGGGCGCTGGCATGCGCGCACTAGGAGGCAGCGAGCGCCACGGGCAGAGCAGGGGATGCGGTGGTGCGGGCCGGCGAGGCCACAACAGCGCTGATGAGGCGGGGCGCACGCGCGGACAAGCGGCGAGTAGCCGTAGCGGGCGCGGTCGTAGCAAGAAGGGCCGGAGCAAGAGCGTGCACGGGGCCGCGGCGAGCGCCGGCGCGGGAGGCGGGGCCGAGCGGGCGTGTGTGCGGGCAGGTGTGCGCTGCGGGTGGACGGGGCTGAGTGCGGTGGCCGCAGCGGAGCAGCACCGACGATGCAGCAACGGTG
>NC_041392.1:662594360-662638664 GCF_002162155.2 Triticum dicoccoides | reverse complement strand
CGGGCGATGGGGAGGCGAGCGGCTGCGGCGTGGTGTCGAGGAGGAGGACAGCGAGGCGTCGACGACGGGGAGGCATGGTCGAGGCGGAGTGATCCGGCGAGGGAGGTCCCGCGAGGTGGCCACGAGGTCCAGCGGCGTTAGAGGCAGGGCGACATCGGGCGTCTAGCGACGGGGATCGATCCCGATCCAGATCGGATTGGGAGGGGGGAAGTGACGGCGTGGGGGAGTCGGAGCGAGTGGGGAGGGGGTTAGGGTTTTTGGAGGTTAAACTAAAGGAAATATGCCCTAGAGGCAATAATAAAGTTATTATTTATTTCCTTATAATCATGATAAATGTTTATTATTCATGCTAGAATTGTATTAACCGGAAACATAATACATGTGTGAATACATAGACAAACAAAGTGTCACTAGTATGCCTCTACTTGACTAGCTCGTTAATCAAAGATGGTTATGTTTCCTAACCATGAACAATAAGTTGTTATTTGATTAACGGGATCACATCATTAAGAGAATGATCTGATTGACATGACCCATTCCATTAGCTTAGCACCCGATCGTTTAGTATGTTGCTATTGCTTTATTCATGACTTATACATGTTCCTATAACTATGAGATTATGCAACTCCCGTTTACTGGAGGAACACTTTGGGTACTACCAAACGTCACAACGTAACTGGGTGATTATAAAGGAGTACTACAGGTGTCTCCAAAGGTACATGTTGGGTTGGCGTATTTTGAGATTAGGTTTTGTCACTCCGATTGTCGGAGAGGTATCTCTGGGCCCTCTCGGTAATGCACATCACTTAAGCCTTGCAAGCATTACAACTAAATGAGTTAGTTGCGGGATGATGTATCACAGAACAAGTAAAGAGACTTGTCGGTAACGAGATTGAACTAGGTATTGGAATACCGACGATCGAATCTCGGGCAAGTAACATACCGATGACAAAGGGAACAACGTATGTTGTTATGCGGTCTGACCAATAAAGATCTTCGTAGAATATGTAGGAGCCAATATGGGCATCCAGGTCCCGCTATTGGTTATTGACCGGAGACGTGTCTCGGTCATGTCTACATTGTTCTCGAACCCGTAGGGTCCGCACGCTTAAGGTTACGATGACATTTATATTATGAGTTTATGCATTTTGATATACCGAAGGTTGTTCGGAGTCCCGGATGTGATCACGGACATGACGAGGAGTCTCGAAATGGTCGAGACATAAAGATTGATATATTGAAAGCCTATGTTTGGATATCGGAAGTGTTCCGGGTGAAATCGGGATTTTACCGGAGTACCGGGAGGTTACCGGGACCCCCCCGGGAGCTATATGGGCCTTAGTGGGCTTTAGTGGAAAGGAGAAAGGAGCAGCCCAAAGGTGGTCGCGCGCCTCCCCCCTCCCCTAGTCCTATTAGGACTAGGAGAGGTGGCCGGCCCCCTCTCTCTCTTTCCCCCCTCAAGGAGTCCTATTCCAACTAGGATTGGGGGAGGGGAATCCTACTCCCAGAGGGAGTAGGACTCTCCTGGCGCGCCACCCTTGGCCGGCCAGCCTCCCCCCTCTAGTCCTTTATATACGGAGGCAGGGGCGCCCCAGAAACACACAAGTTGATCCACGTGATCTATTCCTTAGCCGTGTGCGGTGCCCCAGCCACCATAGTCCTCGATAATACTATAGCGGAGTTTAGGCGAAGCCCTGCTGCTATAGTACATCAAGATCGTCACCACGCCGTCGTGCTGACGGAACTCTTCCCCGACACTTTGCTGGATCGGAGTCCGGGAATCATCATCGAGCTGAACGTGTGCTTGAACTCGGAGGTGCCGTAGTTTCGGTGCTTGATCGGTTGGATCGTGAAGATGTACGACTACTTCCTCTACGTTGTGTCAACGCTTCCGCAGTCGGTCTGCGTGGGTACGTAGACAACACTCTCCCCTCTCGTTGCTATGCATCACATGATCTTGCGTGTGTGTAGGAAATTTTTTGAAATTACTACGAAACCCAACAGTGGCATCCGAGCCTAGGTTATTTATGTTGATGTTATATGCACGAGTAGAACACAAGTGAGTTGTGGGTGATATAAGTCATACTGCCTACCAGCATGTCATACTTTGGTTTGGCGGCATTGTTGGACGAGACGACCCGGACCAACATTACGCGTACGCTTACGCGAGACCGGTTCCCACGACGTGCTTTGCACATAGGTGGCTTGCGGGCGACTGTCTCTCCAACTTTAGTTGAACCGAGTATGGCTACGCCCGGTCCTTGCGAAGGTTAAAACGGAGTCAAATTGACAAACTATCGTTGTGGTTTTGATGCGTAGGTAAGATTGTTTCTTTCTTAAGCCCGTAGCAACCACGTAAAACTTGCAACAACAAAGTAGAGGATGTCTAACTTGTTTTTGCGGGGCATGTTGTGATGTGATATGGTCAAGACATGATGCTAAATTTTATTGTATGAGATGATCATGTTTTGTAACCGAGTTATCGGCAACTGGCAGGAGCCTTATGGTTGTCGTTTTATTGTATGCAATGCAATCGCGATGTAATGCTTTACTTTTATCACTAAGCGGTAGCGATAGTCGTAGAAGCACAAGCTTGGCGAGACGACAACGATGCTACGATGGAGATCAAGGTGTCACGCCGGTGATGATGGTGATCACGACGGTGCTTCGGAGATGGAGATCACAAGCACATGATGATGATGGCCATATCATATCACTTATATTGATTGCATGTGATGTTTATCCTTTTATGCATCTTATCTTGCTTTGATTGACGGTAGCATTATAAGATGATCTCTCACTAAATTATCAAGAAGTGTTCTCCCTGAGTATGCACCGTTGCGAAAGTTCTTCGTGCTGAGACACCACGTGATGATCGGGTGTGATAGGTTCTACGTTCAAATACAATGGGTGCAAAACAGTTGCACACGCGGAATACTCAGGTTATACTTGACGAGCCAAGCATATACAGATATGGCCTCGGAACACGGAGACCGAAAGGTCGAGCGTGAATCATATAGTAGATATGATCAACATAACGATGTTCACCATTGAAAACTACTCCATCTCACGTGATGATCGGTTATGGTTTAGTTGATTTGGATCACGTAATCACTTAGAGGATTAGAGGGATGTCCATCTAAGTGGGAGTTCTTTAATTAATTTGATTAACTGAACTTAAATTTATCATGAAACTTAGTACCTGATTAGTATCTTGCTTGTTTATGTTTGATTGTAGATAGATGGCTCGTGTTGTTGTTTCGTTGAATTTTAATGCGTTCCTTGAGAAAGCAAAGTTGAAAGATGATGGTAGAAATTACACGGATTGGGTCCGTAACTTGAGGATTATCCTCATTGCTGCACAGAAGAATTACGTCCTAGAAGCACCGCTGGGTGCCAGGCCTGCTGCAGGAGCAACGCCGGATGTTATGAACGTCTGGCAGAGCAAAGCTGATGACTACTCGATAGTTCAGTGTGCCATGCTTTACGGCTTAGAATCGGGACTTCAACGACGTTTTGAACGTCATGGAGCATATGAGATGTTCCAGGAGTTGAAGTTAATATTTCAAGCAAATGCCCGGATTGAGAGATATGAAGTCTCCAATAAGTTCTATAGCTGCAAGATGGAGGAGAACAGTTCTGTCAGTGAGCATATACTCAAAATGTTTGGGTATAACAATCACTTGATTCAATTGGGAGTTAATCTTCCAGATGATTGCGTCATTGACAGAATTCTTCAATCACTGCCACCAAGCTACAAGAGCTTCGTGATGAACTATAATATGCAAGGGATGAACAAGACTATTCCCGAGCTCTTCGCGATGCTGAAAGCTGCGGAGGTAGAAATCAAGAAGGAGCATCAAGTGTTGATGGTCAACAAGACCACTAGTTTCAAGAAAAAGGGCAAAGGGAAGAAGAAGGGGAACTTCAAAAAGAACGGCAAGCAAGTTGCTACTCAAGAGAAGAAACCCAAACCTGGACCTAAGCCTGAAACTGAGTGCTTCTATTGCAAGCAGACTGGTCACTGGAAGCGGAACTACCCCAAGTATTTGGCGGATAAGAAGGATGGCAAGGTGAACAAAGGTATATGTGATATACATGTTATTGATGTGTACCTTACTAATGCTCGTAGTAGCACCAGGGTATTTGATACTGGTTCTGTTGCTAATATTTGCAACTCGAAACAGGGGCTACGGATCAAGCGAAGATTGGTTAAGGACGAGGTGACGATGCGCGTGGGAAACGGTTCCAAAGTCGATGTGATCGCAGTCGGCACGCTACCTCTACATCTACCTTCGGGATTAGTATTAGACCTAAATAATTGTTATTTGGTGCCAGTGTTAAGCATGAACATTATATCTGGATCTTGTTTGGTGCGAGACGGTTATTCATTTAAATCAGAGAATAATGGTTGTTCTATTTATATGAGTAATATCTTTTATGGTCATGCACCCTTGAAGAGTGGTCTATTCTTGTTAAATCTCGATAGTAGTAACACACATATTCATAATGTTGAAGCCAAAAAATGCAGAGTTGACAATGAGAGTGCAACTTATTTGTGGCACTGCCGTTTAGGTCATATCGGTGTAAAGCGCATGAAGAAACTCCATTCTGATGGACTTTTGGAACCACTTGATTATGAATCACTTCGTACTTGCGAACCGTGCCTCATGGGCAAGATGACAAAAACGCCGTTCTCCGGTACTATGGAGAGAGCAACAGATTTGTTGGAAATCATACATACAGATGTATGTGGTCCGATGAATATTGAGGCTCGTGGCGGATATCATTATTTTCTCACTTTCACAAATGATTTAAGCAGATATGGGTATATCTACTTAATGAAACATAAGTCTAAAACATTTGAAAAGTTCAAGGAATTTCAGAGTGAAGTTGAAAATCATCGTAACAAGAAAATAAAGTTTCTACGATCTGATCGTGGAGGAGAATATTTGAGTTACGAGTTTGGTGTGCATTTGAAAAATTGTGGAATAGTTTCGCAACTCACGCCACCCGGAACACCACAGCGTAATGGTGTGTCCGAACATTGTAATCGTACTTTACTAGATATGGTGCGATCTATGATGTCTCTTACTGATTTACCGCTATTGTTTTGGGGATACGCTCTAGAGACGGCCGCATTCACGTTAAATAGGGCACCATCAAAATCCGTTGAGACGACGCCTTATGAATTGTGGTTTGGCAAGAAACCAAAGTTGTCGTTTCTGAAAGTTTGGGGCTACGATGCTTATGTGAAAAAGCTTCAACCTGATAAGCTCGAACCCAAATCGGAGAAATGTGTCTTCATAGGATATCCAAAGGAAACTATTGGATACACCTTCTATCACAGATCCGAAGGCAAGACTTTTGTTGCTAAATTCGGAAACTTTCTAGAGAAGGAGTTTCTCTCGAAAGAAGTGAGTGGGAGGAAAGTAGAACTTGACGAGGTAACTGTACCTGCTCCCTTACTGGAAAGTAGTACATCACAGAAAACTGTTCCAGTGACACCTACACCAGTTAGTGAGGAAGCTAATGATAATGATCATGAAACTTCAGATCAAGATACTACTGAACCTCGTAGATCAACCAGAGTGAGATCCGTGCCAGAGTGGTATGGTAATCCTGTTCTGGAAGTCATGCTACTAGATCATGATGAACCTATGAACTATGAAGAAGCGATGGTGAGCCCAGATTCCGCAAAATGGCTTGAAGCCATGAAATCTGAGATGGGATCCATGTATGAAAACAAAGTATGGACTTTGGTTGACTTGCCCGATGATCGGCAAGCAATTGAGAATAAATGGATCTTCAAGAAGAAGACTGACGCTGACGGTAATATTACTGTCTACAAAGCTCGACTTGTCGCAAAAGGGTTTTGGCAAGTTCAAGGGATTGACTACGATGAGACCTTCTCACCCGTAGCGATGCTTAAGTCTGTCCGAATCATGTTAGCAATTGCCGCATTTTATGATTATGAAATTTGGCAGATGGATGTCAAAACTGCATTCCTGAATGGATTTCTGGAAGAAGAATTGTATATGATGCAACCAGAAGGTTTTGTCGATCCAAAGGGAGCTAACAAAGTGTGCAAGCTCCAGCGATCCATTTATGGACTGGTGCAAGCCTCTTGGAGTTGGAATAAACGTTTTGATAGTGTGATCAAAGCATTTGGTTTTATACAGACTTTTGGAGAAGCTTGTATTTAAAAGAAAGTGAGTGGGAGCTCTGTAGCATTTCTGATATTATATGTGGATGACATATTATTAATTGGAAATGATATAGAATTTCTGGATAGCATAAAGGGATACTTGAATAAGAGTTTTTCAATGAAAGACCTCGGTGAAGCTGCTTACATATTAGGCATTAAGATCTATAGAGATAGATCAAAACGCTTAATTGGACTTTCACAAACAACATACCTTGACAAAATTTTGAAGAAGTTCAAAATGGATCAAGCAAAGAAAGGATTCTTGCCTGTGTTACAAGGTGTGAAATTGAGTAAGACTCAATGCCCGACCACTGCAGAAGATAGAGAGAATATGAAAGATGTTCCCTATGCATCAGCGATAGGATCTATCATGTATGCAATGCTGTGTACCAGACCTGATGTGTGCCTTGCTATAAGTTTAGCAGGGAGGTACCAAAGTAATCCAGGAGTGGATCACTAGACAGCGGTCAAGAACATCCTAAAATACCTGAAAAGGACTAAGGATATGTTTCTCGTATATGGAGGTGACAAAGAGCTCACCGTAAAAGGTTACGTTGATGCAAGTTTTGACACAGATCCGGACGATTCTAAATCGCAAACCAGATACGTGTTTACATTAAACGGTGGAGCTGTCAGTTGGTGCAGTTCTAAACAAAGCGTTGTAGCGGGGTCTACATGTGAAGCGGAGTACATAGCTGCTTCGGAAGCAGCAAATGAAGGAGTCTGGATGAAGGAGTTCATATCCGATCTAGGTGTCATACCTAGTGCATCGGGTCCAATGAAAATCTTTTGTGACAATAATGGTGCAATTGCCTTGGCAAAGGAATCCAGATTTCACAAGAGAACCAAGCACATCAAGAGACGCTTCAATTCCATCCGGGATCTAGTCCAGGTGGGAGATATAGAGATTTGCAAGATACATACGGATCTGAATGTTGCAGATGTTGGAAATATGCCCTAGAGGCAATAATAAAAGCATTATTATTATATTTCCTTGTTCATGATAATTGTCTTTATTCATGCTATAATTGTGTTATCCGGAAATCGTAATGCATGTGTGAATAACAGACACCAACATGTCCCTAGTGAGCCTCTAGTTGACTAGCTCGTTGATCAACAGATAGTCATGGTTTCCTGACTATGGACACTGGATGTCATTGATAACGAGATCACATCATTGGGAGAATGATGTGATGGACGAGACCCAATCCTAAACATAGCACAAGATCGTATAGTTCGTTTGCTAGAGTTTTGCAATGTCAAAGTATCTTTTCCTTAGACCATGAGATCGTGTAACTCCCGGATACCGTAGGAGTGCTTTGGGTATGCCAAACGTCACAACGTAACTGGGTGACTATAAAGGTAGACTACGGGTATCTCCGAAAGTGTCTGTTGGGTGACATGAATCAAGACTGGGATTTGTCACTCCGTATGACGGAGAGGTATCACTGGGCCCACTCGGTAATGCATCATCATAATGAGCTCAGAGTGACCAAGTGTCTGGTCACGGGATCATGCATTACGGTACGAGTAAAGTGACTTGCCGGTAACGAGATTGAACGAGGTATTGGGATACCGATGATCGAATCTCGGGCAAGTAACATATCGATAGACAAAGGGAATAGCGTACGGGGTTGATTGAATCCTCGACATCGTGGTTCATCCGATGAGATCATCGTGGAGCATGTGGGAGCCAACATGGGTATCCAGATCCCGCTGTTGGTTATTGACCGGAGAGTCGTCTCGGTCATGTCTGCTTGTCTCCCGAACCCGTAGGGTCTACACACTTAAGGTTCGGTTACGCTAGGGTTGTAGGGATATGTATATGCAGTAACCCGAATGTTGTTCGGAGTCCCGGATGAGATCCCGGACGTCACGAGGAGTTCCGGAATGGTCCGGAGGTAAAGATTTATATATGGGAAGTCCTGTTTCGGGCATCGGGACAAGTTTCGGGGTTATCGGTATTGTACCGGGACCACCGGAAGGGTCCCGGGGGTCCACCGGGTGGGTCCACCTGTCCCGGGGGGCCACATGGGCTGTAAGGGGGTGCTCCTTGGTCTAATGGGCCAAGGGCACCAGCCCCACATAGGCCCATGCGCCTAGGGTTAAGAGGGGGAAGAGTCCTAGGAGGGTAAGGCACCTCCTAGGTGCCTTGGGGGGAGGGAAACCTCCCCTTGGCCGCCGGCCATAGGAGATTGGATCTCCTAGGCTGCGCACCAGCCCCCCTTGGCACCCCTATATATAGTGGGGGAGAGGAGGGACTTCATACCTGAACGCCCTGGCCTTTGGTTGCCTCCTTCTCCCTCCTCAACACCTCCTCCACCTCCATAGTGCTTAGCGAAGCTCTGCCGGAGTACTGCAGCTCCATCAACACCACGCCGTCGTGCTGCTGCTAGTGCCATCTCCCTCAACCTCTCCTCCCTCCCTTGCTGGATCAAGAAGGAGGAGACGTGGCTGTTCCGTACGTGTGTTGAACGCGGAGGTGCCGTCCGTTCGGCGCTGGTCATCGGTGATTTGGATCACGTCGAGTACGACTACATCATCACCGTTCTTTTGAACGCTTCCGCTCGCGATCTACAAAGGTATGTAGATGCATCCAATGACTCGTTGCTAGATGAACTCCTAGATGATCTTGGTGAAACGAGTAGGAAAATTTTTGTTTTCTGCAACGTTCCCCAACAGTGGCATCATGAGCTAGGTCTATGCGTAGTTCTTCTTGCGCGAGTAGAACACAATTTGTTGTGGGCGTAGATTTGTCAACTTTCTTGCCATTACTAGTCCTTTCTTGCTTCAGCGGTATTGTGGGATGAAGCGGCCCGGACCAACCTTACACGTACGCTTACGTGAGACCGGTTCCACCGACTAACATGCACTAGTTGCATAAGGTGGCTGGCGGGTGTCTGTCTCTCCTACTTTAGTTGGAGCGGAATCGATGAACAGGGTCCTTATGAAGGGTAAATAGAAGTTGACAAATCACGTTGTGGCTTTAACGTAGGTAAGAAAACGTTCTTGCTAGAACCCTAATTCAGCCACGTAAAACTTGCAACAACAATTAGAAGACGTCTAACTTGTTTTTGCAGCAAGTGGTTTGTGATATGATATGGCCAAAGTTGTGATGAATGATGAATGATCTATATGTGATGTATGAGATGTTCATGCTATTGTAATAGGATTCACGACTTGCATGTCGATGAGTATGACAACCGGCAGGAGCCATAGGAGTTGTCTTTATTCTTTTAATGACCTGCGTGTCATCGAGAAACGCCATGTAAATTACTTTACTTTATTGCTAAACGCGTTAGCCATAGTAGTAGAAGTAATAGTTGGCGAGCAACTTCATGGAGACACGATGATGGAGATCATGATGATGGAGATCATGGTGTCAAGCCGGTGACAAGATGATCACGGAGCCCCAAGATGGAGATCAAAGGAGCTATGTGAAAATGGCCATATCATGTCACGTTTATTATTTGATTGCATGTGATGTTTATCATGTTTTGCATCTTGTTTACTTAGAACGATGGTAGTAAATAAGATGATCCCTCACAATAAAATTCAAGAACTGTTCCCCCTAACTGTGCACCGTTGCGACAGTTCGCTGTTTCAAAACACCACGTGATGATCGGGTGTTTTATTCAGACGTTCACATACAACGGGTGTAAGACAGATTTACACATGCAAACACTTAGGTTGACTTGACGAGCCTAGCATGTACAGACATGGCCTCGGAACACAGAAGACCGAAAGGTCGAGCATGAGTCGTATAGAAGATACGATCAACATGAAGATGTTCACCGATGTTGACTAGTCCGTCTCACGTGATGATCGGACACGGTCTAGTTTAACTCAGATCATGTAATACTTAGATGACTAGAGGGATGTCTAATCTAAGTGGGAGTTCACTAATAATTTGATTAGTTGAACTTAATTATCATGAACTTAGTCTAAAATCTTTGCAATATGTCTTGTAGATCAAATGGCCAACGTAGTCCTCAACTTCAACGCGTTCCTAGAGAAAACTAAGCTGAAAGACGATGGCAGCAACTATACGGACTGGGTCCGGAACCTGAGGATCATCCTCATAGCTGCCAAGAAAGATTATGTCCTACAAGCACCGCTTGGTGACGCACCCGTTCTCCCTGCAGAACAAGATGTTATGAACGCTTGGCAGGCACGTTTCGATGACTACTCCCTCGTTCAGTGCGGCATGCTTTACAGCCTAGAGCCGGGGCTCCAAAAGCGTTTTGAGAGACATGGAGCATATGAGATGTTCGAAGAGCTGAAAATGGTTTTCCAAGCTCATGCCCGGGTCGAGAGATATGAAGTCTCTGACAAATTCTTCAGCTATAAGATGGAGGAAAACAGTTCTGTCAGTGAGCACATACTCACTATGTCTGGGTTGCATAACCGCTTGACTCAGCTGGGAGTTAATCTCCCGGATGATGCGGTCATTGACAGAATCCTCCAGTCGCTTCCACCAAGCTACAAGAGCTTTTGATGAACTTCAATATGCAGGGGATGGAAAAGACCATTCCTGAAGTATTTGCTATGCTGAAATCAGCGGAGGTAGAAGTCAGGAAGGAACATCAAGTGTTGATGATCAATAAAACCACTAAGTTCAAGAAAGGCAAGGGTAAAAAGAGCTTCAAGAAGGACGGCAAGGAGGTTGCCGCGCCCGGCAAGCAAGCTGCCGGGAAGAAGCCAAAGAATGGACCCAAGCCCGAGACTGAGTGCTTTTATTGCAAGGGAAGCGGTCACTGGAAGCGGAACTGCCCTAAGTACTTAGCGGATAAGAAGGCCGGCAAAACCAAAGGTATATGTGATATACATGTAATTGATGTGTACCTTACTAGTGCCCGTAGTGGCTCCTGGGTATTTGATACCGGTGCAGTTGCTCACATTTGTAACTCAAAGCAGGGGCTGCGGAATAAGCGGAAACTGGCAAAGGACGAGGTGACGATGCGCGTCGGGAATGGTTCCAAGGTCAATGTGATCGCCGTCAGCACGCTACCTCTGCATCTCCCTTCGGGATTAGTTTTAAACCTTAATAATTGTTATTTAGTGCCAGCTTTGAGCATGAACATTGTATCGGGATCTCGTTTAATTCGAGATGGCTACTCTTTTAAATCTGAGAATAATGGTTGTTCCATTTTTATGAGAGATATGTTTTATGGTCATGCTCCTATGGTGAATGGTTTATTCTTTATGAATCTCGAACGTGATGCTACACATGTTCATAATGTGAGTACCAAAAGAAGTAAGGTTGATAATGATAGTCCCACATACTTGTGGCACTGCCGCCTTGGTCACATAGGTGTCAAACGCATGAAGAAGCTCCATGCTGATGGACTTTTAGAGTCTCTTGATTATGAATCATTTGACACGTGCGAACCATGCCTTATGGGTAAAATGACCAAGACTCCGTTCTTAGGAACAATGGAGCGAGCAACCGACTTATTGGAAATCATACATACTGATGTGTGCGGTCCGATGAGTGTTGAGGCTCGCGGTGGCTATCGTTATGTTCTCACCCTCACTGATGATTTAAGTAGGTATGGGTATATCTACTTAATGAAACACAAGTCTGAAACCTTTGAAAAGTTCAAGGAATTTCAGAGTGAGGTTGAAAATCAACGTGACAGGAAAATCAAGTTTCTACGATCAGATCGTGGAGGAGAATACTTGAGTCACGAGTTTGGGGCACACTTAAGAAAATGTGGAATAGTTTCACAACTCACGCCACCTGGAACACCTCAGCGTAATGGTGTGTCCGAACGTCGTAATCGCACTCTGTTAGATATGGTGCGATCTATGATGTCTCTTACCGATTTACCGCTTTCTTTTTGGGGCTATGCTTTAGAGACTGCCGCATTCACTTTAAATAGGGCTCCGTCGAAATCCGTTAAGACGACACCATATGAATTATGGTTTGGAAAGAAACCTAAGCTGTTGTTTCTAAAAGTTTGGGGATGCGATGCTTATGTCAAGAAACTTCAACCTGAAAAGCTCGAACCCAAATCGGAAAAATGCGTCTTCATAGGGTACCCAAAAGAAACTATTGGGTACACCTTCTACCTTAGATCCGAAGGCAAGATCTTTGTTGCCAAGAATGGGTCCTTTCTGGAGAAAGAGTTTCTCTCGAAAGAAGTAAGTGGGAGGAAAGTAGAGCTTGATGAAGTATTGCCTCTTGAACCGGGAAATGGCGCAACTCAAGAAAATGTTCCTGAGGTGCCAGCACCGACTAGAGAGGAAGTTAATGATAATGATCAAGATACTTCTGATCAAGCTCCTACTGAAATTCGAAGGTCCACAAGGACGCGTTCCGCACCAGAGTGGTACGGCAACCCTGTCTTGGAAATCATGTTGTTAGACAACGGTGAACCTTCGAACTATGAAGAAGCGATGGCGGGACCAGATTCCGACAAATGGCTAGAAGCCATGAAATCCGAGATAGGATCCATGTATGAGAACGAAGTATGGACTTTGACTGACTTGCCCGTTGAACGGCGAGCCATAGAAAATAAATGGATCTTTAAGAAGAAGACAGACGCGGATGGTAATGTGACCATCTATAAAGCTCGGCTTGTCGCTAAGGGTTATCGACAAGTTCAAGGGGTTGACTACGATGAGACTTTCTCACCGGTAGCGAAGCTGAAGTCCGTCCGAATCATGTTAGCAATTGCCGCATTCTATGATTACGAAATATGGCAAATGGACGTCAAAACGGCATTCCTTAATGGTTTCCTTAAGGAAGAATTGTATATGATGCAGCCGGAAGGTTTTGTCGATCCTAAGAATGCTGACAAAGTGTGCAAGCTCCAACGCTCGATTTATGGGCTGGTGCAAGCACCTCGGAGTTGGAACATTCGCTTTGATGAGATGATCAAAGCGTTTGGGTTTACACAGACTTATGGAGAAGCCTGCGTTTACAAGAAAGTGAGTGGGAGCTCTGTAGCATTTCTCATATTATATGTAGATGACATACTTTTGATGGGAAATGATATAGAACTCTTGGACAGCATCAAGGCCTACTTGAATAAAAGTTTTTCAATGAAGGACCTTGGAGAAGCTGCTTATATATTAGGCATCAAAATCTATAGAGATAGATCAAGACGCCTCATAGGTCTTTCACAAAGCACATACCTTGATAAGATATTGAAGAAGTTCAATATGGATCAATCCAAGAAAGGGTTCTTGCCTGTGTTACAAGGTGTGAAATTGAGCTCAGCTCAATGTCCGACCACGGCAGAAGATATAGAAGAGATGAGCGTCATCCCCTATGCCTCAGCCATAGGTTCTATTATGTATGCCATGCTGTGTACCAGACCTGATGTTAACCTTGCCGTCAGTTTGGTAGGAAGGTACCAAAGTAATCCCGGCAAGGAACACTGGACAGCGGTCAAGAATATCCTGAAGTACCTGAAAAGGACTAAGGAAATGTTTCTCGTTTATGGAGGTGACGAAGAGCTCGTCGTAAAGGGTTACGTCGACGCTAGCTTAGACACAGATCTGGATGACTCTAAGTCACAAACCGGATACGTGTATATTTTGAATGGTGGGGCAGTAAGCTGGTGCAGTTGCAAGCAAAGCGTCGTGGCGGGATCTACATGTGAAGCGGAGTACATGGCAGCCTCGGAGGCAGCACATGAAGCAATATGGGTGAAGGAGTTCATCACCGACCTAGGAGTCATACCCAATGCGTCGGGGCCGATCAAGCTCTTCTGTGACAACACTGGAGCTATTGCACTTGCCAAGGAGCCCAGGTTTCACAAGAAGACAAGGCACATCAAGCGTCGCTTCAACTCCATTCGTGAAAATGTTCAAGATGGAGACATAGAGATTTGTAAAGTACATACGGACCTGAATATAGCAGATCCGTTGACTAAACCTCTCCCTAGAGCAAAACATGATCAACACCAGAATTCCATGGGTGTTCGATTCATCACAATGTAACTAGATTATTGACTCTAGTGCAAGTGGGAGACTGTTGGAAATATGCCCTAGAGGCAATAATAAAAGCATTATTATTATATTTCCTTGTTCATTATAATTGTCTTTATTCATGCTATAATTGTGTTATCCGGAAATCGTAATACATGTGTGAATAACAGACACCAACATGTCCCTAGTGAGCCTCTAGTTGACTAGCTCGTTGATCAACAGATAGTCATGGTTTCCTGACTATGGACACTGTATGTCATTGATAACGAGATCACATCATTGGGAGAATGATGTGATGGACAAGACCCAATCCTAAACATAGCACAAGATCGTATAGTTCGTTTGCTAGAGTTTTCCAATGTCAAAGTATCTTTTCCTTAGACCATGAGATCGTGTAACTCCCGGATACCGTAGGAGTGCTTTGGGTATGCCAAACGTCACAACGTAACTGGGTGACTATAAAGGTAGACTACGGGTATCTCCGAAAGTGTCTGTTGGGTGACATGGATCAAGACTGGGATTTGTCACTCCGTATGACGGAGAGGTATCACTGGGCCCACTCGGTAATGCATCATCATAATGAGCTCAGAGTGACCAAGTGTCTGGTCACGGGATCATGCATTACGGTACGAGTAAAGTGACTTGCCGGTAACGAGATTGAACGAGGTATTGGGATACCGACGATCGAATCTCGGGCAAGTAACATATCGATAGACAAAGGGAATAGCGTACGGGGTTGATAGAATCCTCGACATCGTGGTTCATCCGATGAGATCATCGTGGAGCATGTGGGAGCCAACATGGGTATCCAGATCCCGCTGTTGGTTATTGACCGGAGAGTCGTCTCGGTCATGTCTGCTTGTCTCCCGAACCCGTAGGGTCTGCACACTTAAGGTTCGGTTACGCTAGGGTTGTAGGAATATGTATATGCAGTAACCCGAATGTTGTTCGGAGTCCCGGATGAGATCCCGGACGTCACGAGGAGTTCCGGAATGGTCCGGAGGTAAAGATTTATATATGGGAAGTCCTGTTTCGGGCATCGGGACAAGTTTCGGGGTTATCGGTATTGTACCGGGACCACCGGAGGGGTCCCGGGGGCCCACCGGGTGGGGCCACCCATCCCCGGGGGCCACATGGGCTGTAGGGGGTGCGCCTTGGCCTGCTTGGGCCAAGGGCACCAGCCCCACAAGGCCCATGCGCCTAGGGTTTCCAAGGGGGAGGAGTCCTACTAGTGGAAGGCACCTCCTAGGTGCCTTGGGGGGGAGGGAAACCCCCCTTGGCCGCCGCACCCCTAGGAGATTGGATCTCCTAGGGCCGGCCACCCCCCCTTGGCACCCCTATATATAGTGGGGGAGAGGAGGGACTTCATACCTTGAGTCCTTGGCCTTTGGTTGCCTCCTTCTCCCTCCCCAACATCTCCTCCAACTCCATAGCGCTTAGCGAAGCTCTGTCGGAGTACTGCAGCTCCATCAACACCACGCCGTCGTGCTGCTGCTGGTGCCATCTCCCTCAACCTCTCCTCCCTCCCTTGCTGGATCAAGAAGGAGGAGACGTGGCTGTTCCGTACGTGTGTTGAACGCGGAGGTGCCGTCCGTTCGGTGCTAGGATCTCCGGTGATTCGAATCACGTCGTGTTCGACTACATCATCCCCGTTCTTTGAACGCTTCCGCTCGCGATCTACAAGGTACGTAGATGCATCCAATGACTCGTTGCTAGATGAACTCCTAGATGATCTTGGTGAAACGAGTAGGAAAATTTTTGTTTTCTGCAACGTTCACCAACAGCAGACCCGTTGACTAAGCCTCTTCCACGAGCAAAACATGATCAGCACCAAGGCTCCATGGGTGTTAGAATCATTACGGTGTAATCTAGATTATTGACTCTAGTGCAAGTGGGAGACTGAAGGAAATATGCCCTAGAGGCAATAATAAAGTTATTATTTATTTCCTTATAATCATGATAAATGTTTATTATTCATGCTAGAATTGTATTAACCGAAAACATAATACATGTGTGAATACATAGACAAACAAAGTGTCACTAGTATGCCTCTACTTGACTAGCTCGTTAATCAAAGATGGTTATGTTTCCTAACCATGAAAAATGAGTTGTTATTTGATTAACGGGATCACATCATTAAGAGAATGATCTGATTGACATGACCCATTCCATTAGCTTAGCACCCGATCGTTTAGTATGTTGCTATTGCTTTATTCATGACTTATACATGTTCCTATAACTATGAGATTATGCAACTCCCGTTTACCGGAGGAACACTTTGGGTACTACCAAACGTCACAACGTAACTGGGTGATTATAAAGGAGTACTATAGGTATCTCCAAAGGTACATGTTGGGTTGGCGTATTTCGAGATTAGGTTTTGTCACTCTGATTGTCGGAGAGGTATCTCTGGGCCCTCTCGGTAATGCACATCACTTAAGCCTTGCAAGCATTACAACTAAATGAGTTAGTTGCGGGATGATGTATCACAGAACGAGTAAAGAGACTTGCCGGTAACGAGATTGAACTAGGTATTGGAATACCGACGATCGAATCTCGGGCAAGTAACATACCGATGACAAAGGGAACAACATAAGTTGTTATGCGGTCTGACCGATAAAGATCTTCGTAGAATATGTAGGAGCCAATATGGGCATCCAGGTCCCGCTATTGGTTATTGACCGGAGACGTGTCTCGGTCATGTCTACATTGTTCTCGAACCCGTAGGGTCCGCACGCTTAAGGTTACGATGACAGTTATATTATGAGTTTATGCATTTTGATATACCGAAGGTTGTTCGGAGTCCCGGATGTGATCACAGACATGACGAGGAGTCTCGAAATGGTCGAGACATAAAGATTGATATATTGGAAGCCTATGTTTGGATATCAGAAGTGTTCCGGGTGAAATCGGGATTTTACCGGAGTACCGGGAGGTTACCGGACCCCCCCCCCGGGAGCTATATGGGCCTTAGTGGGCTTTAGTGGAAAGGAGAAAGGAGCAGCCCAAAGGTGGCCACGCGCCTCCCCCCTCCCCTAGTCCTATTAGGACTAGGAGAGGTGGCCGGCCCCCTCTCTCTCTCTTTCCCCCCTCAAGGAGTCCTATTCCAACTAGGATTGGGGGGGGGATCCTACTCCTAGAGGGAGTAGGACTCTCCTGGCGCGCCACCCTTGGCCGGCCAGCCTCCACCCCTCTAGTCCTTTATATACGGAGGCAGGGGCGCCCCAGAAACACACAAGTTGATCCACGTGATCTATTCTTTAGCCGTGTGCGGTGCCCCCAGCCACCATAGTCCTCGATAATACTGTAGCGGAGTTTAGGCGAAGCCCTGCTGCTATAGTACATCAAGATCGTCACCACGCCGTCGTGCTGACGGAACTCTTCCCCGACACTTTGCTGGATCGGAGTCCAGGAATCGTCATCGAGCTGAACGTGTGCTCGAACTCGGAGGTGCCGTAGTTTCGGTGCTTGATCGGTTGGATCGTGAAGACGTACGACTACTTCCTCTACGTTGTGTCAACGCTTCCGCAGTCGGTCTGCGTGGGTACGTAGACAATACTCTCCCCTCTCGTTGCTATGCATCACATGATCTTGCGTGTGCGTAGGAATTTTTTTGAAATTACTACGAAACCCAACATAAACGCGGGATGGGGTGGGCCTCCTGGTGGCCTAGATGGCCAGATGGGCCATTCGGCCCAGTGAGGGAGGGGAGGCTTTGCCCCTTTTCTTTATTTTTTTATTTGTTTTGTATTTTTATTTTTCTGTTTTATTTCTAGTTTCTCTCTTTATTTTAGTTTTATAGATTATAAAAATAGTCCCTAATTTAGTCTAAAAAAATATATTACTGTCACCTAAGTTTGGTCAACTAAATAAGATAGTTTAATATTTTATAAATTTTTTAAAAGGCATTTCATTATTGATTTTAGCTACTGTCTTAAATACCTTAGTGCATTTAATTATTTTATAAAAATGTGGCTTCTCCACCATAATTACCTTTGCATTATTGGTCACAACGCGAACATTTTATATTTTATATTTGAATACTTTTATTGTTTGTCGAAAAATCAAATTTGATTTTGAAACTTTTTGATTTAACGCGAGGTTAGCAACAGTAATCGAGGCAACGTGGTATCATTAGCAGAGGTTTACTGTAGCTTGATTATCCGGGCGTCACACTTATAATGACATTCTAAAGGTTTTAGAGAGGGCTCATGTATGAACATATAGTTACATGAATAGTGTTAATGCGTTAATCAAGGGCATGTTGAATAACTTGTTGCGTAGGCACCAAAAATGGATGCGATACGAGGTACATGCAAGCTTTGTGAGGCTCAAGGAAGTTCCTTGCAAAAAAAACTCAATGTTCCTTAAGGGTTTTCTTAAATGTGTGGCACATAACATTATAGAGCTCCTTGATCGCCAAACCAAGATTCTATAACTAACAAACCAAAAACACCACTTATAGCCTTTTTTTCTTTGTGGGTACACTTATA
Organism: Triticum dicoccoides; assembly: GCF_002162155.2. NCBI lineage: Eukaryota > Viridiplantae > Streptophyta > Magnoliopsida > Poales > Poaceae > Triticum > Triticum dicoccoides. The sequence goes on along the minus strand of NC_041392.1, from coordinate 662,620,022 downwards.
GCCTTATGGCACGAGACTCTCGGTTATGGTCATTGTTAGGGTCCAATGTGCACATTTCATTAGAAATATTATTCGACTGTAAAAGTTAGCATAAGTAGCTACTAAGACTCAATTGACAAAACAAGGATTCGATGTCAGCAAGAAATATACGGCTTTTCTGGTCAAAACGTATATTTGTCTTTATCATGAGTTGTTTTCCTTGGTCAATACTACTTGTTGTTTTGTCGATATTTGCAGGTTCATTAACTTTCCTTTTACCTCACAAAGGAAAACAAATCTGTTAGGGCCCCTTCCGGGCAGGGGTGCGAGGGGGGGATGGGGGTGGGAGGCAAGTAAGTGACACAAACACCAAGCCAAACTATGAAACTATAGTTATGGAGAGCAATATGCCCGAAGTGCCAAAACGCCATCCTTGAACTGGCGAGTTCTTTTGGTGCAGCCTATAGCGGACTGTAACATTTCATAATGGTTACAACAGACTGGAGTTTTGGGTTAAAAAACATGTCATTATACGAGATGTTTTTAGAGAGAATGCTATGAAAGGCTTATTGTAACACAATATTTCCCCCCTCCACTCACGGTGCAGAGGTGTCCGAGCTATTGGCGTGCCAGATGGCTCTGATCCCAACACAAGAACTACAAATCCAGAAGGTGGTCCTCGAAACGAACTCTCTAGGAGCGGTGAGTAAGATCAAGAATGTGCAAAAGGATCTCTCAACTAATGGGCAACCAGTTGAGGAGATCAAAGGTTTACTGGACTCTTTTGAGGAGTTTAGGGTTGCTTGGGTGCGGTGTTCGGCGAATAAAGCCATAGATGTCCTAGTTAGGGAAGGTTGTATTAGATCTCTCTGTAAAACTTGGCTCCATGTATCTCCTGGGTGTGTTAGCTTGGAGATTGCTACCGAGGGAGCTATGAACAATTAATAAAGTGACAACGATTTTCTCTAAAAAACACATTTTTTTGCATGGTGACACATGTCTCATTTATATCATAAAAATCATAATACCAACCATGTACAAAACTGAAAAGATAGCAAAATGCTAGACTTTACACAAAGAAACGCCATTCAAAAAGAAAAATACAATTAAGATTGAGGAATCCCCTAAGCTTGACAACAACGTATGTCACTTGCCTCCGACGCCATCACAACAGCCACCAAAGAGGGGGGAAATGACGGATCACATCCTCACTTGAGCTCGACGCGGCTCCATCGCTTATATGCAACTTTGGGGACCTCTAGAATGGCTTACCAAAGGCGAAGCCATTGCCGTTGAACGAATCAGATCAAGGCAACACACCCATACACGCCATCGAACTCCATATCTGGACCCCCACACAACCAATACGTCGGAGGAGGAAACCATACCTGTCAAACACAAAACACGAACCCAACACATCATCCGCCATCTTCCAGATGCCCCTGATGCAGACCACAATCTATATCCGTTCCTGGACCACATCCCAAGATCCGCGCTGGTGCTGAAGCAAACACAGTCTCAAGGACGGAGCCTGAGGTCATAAGTCGACAATGAGGATGCCACTGCCGCCACGCCATCCTTGCTTGATCAATCTTCTTTCCAAATCCATCTCCAACCATAGGGCCGATCACCTTGTCAGCGAAGGATTTGAAGATTCTTTATTCAACATCGCCATCGCCGCCGCTAAAGCCAAGACATTAAACAACCCAAAAACCTAAGCTACCAAGGCCTAAAACCTAAAACTATACAATCCACACACGTGGATCCGGCAATCACCCTCACCACCAACGACCAAGGTCATCGGCGGAAGAAAACTCTCGTGGCGGCTGGCGAGATCGCCTTTTCTTTCTTCATGTGGAAGAAAGAAAAGCGAGCCATGCACACGCACAATAATATTTTTTAGCCTTTTTTAGGCATCTTTTTTTGGGGATTTTTAGGCATATTTTTTTTAGCCAAAATTGCACCGTACACAAAAGAAATTCCAGGCCCACGCTCATGGCTTACACAGGGCCTAGTTTTGCTACTCAGCCCATCTCCTGAAACGGTCATCGCAAAGAGGCCCGCAAAAACTCCTCCTAGGTTTTCTCCTTTCCCACGCCGCGCCACGCCTCTCCTTCCACTCGCCGCCAGGGAGGCTATAAATAAACTCCGAAGCGATCGCCCAATCCCACCACCATCCTAGGGTTCCCAGCCCGCGCCGCCGCCCCCGCCCCCGCCCCCGCCCCCGCTGTATCTTCGTCCCCTACCTCTCGCTCTCGCCCTCTCTTTTCCCGTCCGCGATTTGCTTCTTACTTTTTTTTATAAATCGAAATCCTGCTTACTTGCGTTTTCCTCTCTCGATTCTTGATAAGTTGGCGGCTCCCATGCCGCCAATCTTCTCGGGGAGGGGATAGATCGACGCGTCAAGAAATCGTTTCAATTGCCATGGCTTCCAGTAGGCAATATGATTGTTGCTTGCGTACAATTCTTTTTTTGTTCTCTCTCCCTTCGTTTTGCTTGTTTTTCTCTTGTCGCCGATGAGTGATTTTCTTGGTTCTGCACGATGCTAACCCCGGGCTTGTCGGACGGACCTCGGTCCACTGTGATGAAGGAAAGCCCCAATGCTGTGCTAGATCCACGCCGCCGTTCAGTGTTGCAGGCCGCGACACTACGCGTGGATGAGCAGCCTGTGTCAGAGTAACGGATACATTCACATCACATCTGCTTTTGCTTCGGATCTTGGGTGGTTTTTTGGTGGCAGTGATTAGAATCTTACCCGCGCTTCTGATTAACTCATGAAGTACAAGGGAAAACATGGTTGAATTTCTTAATATGAGCCACTGTAAATACTAAATCCTTCCTTTTTTACTGTTCTTGGTTTGATATTGATTGTACATGGCGGTGATGATAAACACTTCAAGCAAACATGCCAGTTCTGCTTCTGACAATTCATGACTGAAAAACCTGTTATATACTGATCTGAGCCATGATCTAATCTTCATTCCTTCTTTTGGTTGTTGCTCTCTGTTTCACTGGCTTTATTTATTATTGTTGCCGAGTTTAACTATCCTCTCGCAAGTTCCTCTGATTTGTGGAAGAGGCTGAAAATCTCGGTACAGCATGTGTTGTCATCAGCTTCGTCTCTTGATCCTACGAGATGGGAGTTAAATAACGGCACGAAATTTCACAAATCTTCACTGCATCCTCGCAACAACTGCTACTCTGGAGAAACAAGTTACTTAGACCATATTGTGAACTTGAAACCCGATTCAGAAACAAATGCCATGAATTGAATTGGATATGAATTGTTTAAAGTAATCGAATTTGCTGGACTCTAGCACGAATTAGTAGCTAATGCAGTAACGGTGCAGACATTTTACTTGTAAGTGAAATGACGCTTGTAACATCTTTATGGCATGGTTTTATAACCAAGAGATTTCTATTGGGTAATCTTATTGCGTTAATTTCTGGAACTCAGTCGTTTGACTTCCTTTCATGGTACTATGAATTATTGTAAATTCTTCTGGAAGAAGTTGTTTGACTTGGAGTTTATGTAATTTCAGCTTGTCTTTATTCCCACAGCCCTACATGATGAAATTAATGTTTTAGCTATGGATTTAATTCCAGATGGAGCTATATTTTTTGTCATAGTTACTCTGATAGGGCGTTTGTTGTTATTTCATTTCATTGATTTGATATTGGGGAAATAACTAAAGCATTTGCCACTCCGAGCTTTTGCCCTGCCAGGCTTGGGAGCTAAGACCTTCCTTGGATGTCGGAGCCTTGTTAATTTTGTCCAGTATTTTTTCTAACTATAATCTTTACTTAATTTTTCATTTACAAAGTTCAAACCATGATCTTGTGATAAGTAGGGTCTTCAATCAGAATGATAATTATTCTCTATTTTAATGAGCTGCACTACGCAATGAAATAAACTCCCAGGCGCTTCCTACTACTTATTTCTCATTTTAACAGTTTGAAGTCTTGCAAATTCTTGTACTCTGCAAATTGATAAATGTAAACAACAGGTAAAAGTTGCGGAATGCAGGTAACTCATGGATCTGTATCTGCACTAACATGTAAAATTGGTAACAAACTGAATCTGTATCACCTAAACCTGTGTCTATGCAGTCAAATGAAAGCTACAGTAAGATGCTGATCAGGCTGCAAAGAACACTACCGGCACCAAAAATGCATCGTTGTCACAACCAAATTATGGGAAAAATGTGCTACAAATACTGAATCCCTTTTTCTTTCTGATAATTTTTGTTTATTATGTTTTTTTGTACATGTCGGTGATGATAGACACTTCAATCTAACATGCCAGTTGTGCATGTTAAAAAAACATGCCAGTTCTGCTTCTGAAAGTTCATGATTGAAAAACCAATATACCGATTTGAGCCTTGATCTATCATAGTTTAGTTTTCTGATTCTGTGACGTAAGAAATTCGTTTTGGCGGGATCGCGTCAAGAAATCTTTTCAATTGCCATGGCTTCCCGTAGGCAATATGATTGTTGCGTTCGTACACTTTTTTGCTCTGCCCCTTTTTGCTTGTTCTTCTCTTGGCGATGAGTAATTTTCTTCTGCACGATGCTAACCCCGGGCTTGTCGGACGGACCTCGGTCCGCTGTGATGAAGGAAAGCCCCAATGCTGTGCTAGATCCACGCTGCCGTTCAGTGTTGCAGGCCGCGACACGCGTGGATGAGCAGCCTGTGTCAGAGTAACGGATACATTCGCATCACATCTTTTTTCCTCTGTTTTTGCGTTGGATCTTGGATTGTGGTTTGGTGGCAGTGATTAGAATCTTACCCGTGGTTCTGATTAACTCGTGAAGTACAAGGGAAAACATGATTGAATTTCTTAATATGAGCCACTGCAAATACCAAAGCATTCTTTTGTTACTGTTCTTGGTTTGTTTATGTTGCTATATTGATAAATGGCGGTGATGATAAACACTTTAAGCAAACATGCCAGTTCTGCTTCTGAAAATTCTTGACTGAAAAACCTGTTATATACCGATCTGAGCCATGATCTAGCATCTTTATTCCTTCTGTTGGTTATTGGCCTCTGTTTTATCACTCGCTTTAATTCTGATTGTTGCCGAGTTTAACTATCCTCTTGCAAGTTCCTCTGATTTGTGGAAGGTGCTGAAAAGCTCGGTAGAGCGTGTGTTGTCATCAGCTTCGTCTCTTGACCCTACGAGATGGGAGTTAAATAACGGCACGAAATTTCACAATTTTCACTGCATCCACAATTGCTACTCTGGAGAAACAAGCTGGAATATCGTTCTGAAACAAGTTACCTAGACCATGTTGTGAAACCTGATTCAGAAGCAAATGCCACGAATTGAATTGGATATGAATTGTGAAAAGGAATTGAATTAGCTGGACGTTAGTAGCATGAATTAGTAGCTAATGCATTAATGGTACAGACTTGTAAGTGAATGACGCTTGAAACATCTTTGTTTATAACCTAGAGATTTCTATTGGGTAATCTTATCACATTAATTTCTGGAACTCAGGTGTTTGACTTCCTCACAGTACAGAGTTACTGTAAATTCTTCTGGTAGAAGTTGTTTGACTTTCATGATACGAGTTTATGTAATTTCAGTTGGTCTTTATTCCCACAGCCGTACATGATGAAAGTAATGTTTTAGCTATGGATTTAATTCCAGATGGAGCTATATTTTTTGTCATAGTTACTCTCATAGGGCATTAGTTATTTCATTTCATTTCATTGATGTCTTGTTTCTCAAAACATGCAGTTGCCGCCTAAGAGCTTTTGCCCTGCCAGGCTTGAGAGCTAATGCTGTAATTCCTTCCTTGGATGTTGGAGTCTTGTTAATTTTCCCCTTTTAAGTATTTTAATTGTAGAATGATAATTGTTCTCTATTTTAATGACCCGCACTACGCAATGAAATAAACTCGGGTTCCTACCAGCTACCTATTTCTCATTTTGACAGTTTGATGTCGTACTTCTGCAAGTTTATACTAGGAATGTAAACTACAGGTACAAGTTGTAAAATTGGTAACAAACTGAATCTGTATCAAGACCTGAACCTGTGTCTATGCAGTTAAATGAATGTTAGCTAGCAGCAGAAATTCACAGGTAGCTTCCTCTTGCAAGTTCCTCTGATTTGTGGAAGAGGCTGAAAATCTGTAGCTCGGTCTCTTCATCCTACGGGATCGGAGTTAAATAATGGCACCAAATTTTGCAAATTTCCACTGCATCCTTGCAATAATGCTTACTCTGGAGAAACTAGCTGGAATATTGTGACTAATGCATGCTTGCAAAATTTCAGTTGATCAGTAGTGGAGTTGGGGTCGATCGGGGATCTGTGTAGCATTTGGGGCAGTCTTCTTTTATTTTGGTTTCGTAGTCGGATCTTGATTCTATCTGGATGATGTAATACTTTATTTTTGTATTGTGTGAAGTGGTGATTGTAAGCCAACTATGTATCTTTTTCTCTTATAAGGATACATAGTGGCAATGTCGCAAGTGAGGCAGTGTCCCATATCGATTTGTCACGAGAACATTGTTTTTGGGGCCTTCTGTTATTTAGGGGTTGTGGCAGTGTCCCGGGGAGTTGAGCTTAGAGGTGTTGTCGTCACAATTTTATCGTTGCAGTTCTGGAATACCTGAGTTTAGTTTCGTCGACATCGAAAATCTCTTTTATGCAGTTGTTGATGAAATAACCTCGACGCCACCCAGTACTGGGGCGGGACTTCGGGAGTATTGCCATAACTCGTATAATGGATGCTTTTCGAAGGTTGAGGTAGACATTTTCTAAAGGTTTCTTGGTTATGTGTTGAAGAATAGATACAGCTGGATGTAGGATTTGTTAGTTTTGGGTGAGATATTATGCTTTCCCTGTATTTCCAACACCTGATTGCATAACCGAAAAATTTCGGGAGTTTATAAGTAGGATTCAAGTAGCTCTTAGGATATCTTTCCGACGGATATATGATATGGAATTGGGGTTCGATGTTTAGTGGTCCGCCTATTCACGGTTGGTTTTACAGTGGTCTCGTTGTGTCTTAAAGAGTCCTTGGCTATGCCGACTCAGGGACGCTTCGTATGTCATGTGCACTGCCTTGTACATGATGGTGCTGTACGATCGAGCCCGTGTAGGCCCCACCACGAAAACTTCGGACGGAATCTCTATCATATATTTGTTCCCGCTTATTTTGCAAGCCAATCATTTGTTTTGTTTTTGAGTTGTGGTATTCGAGTTGCTTCGAAGTCAAATGTTGATTCCATCCCTTGTCTAAGTAGTGTTCTCATATTCCTATATGAATACTACTCATTCTTGATCATCAAGATTGTCTTGCCAATCCTTTTCAACCGGTGTGCTTCTCTTCAAGCGGATTTGTCTATTTTCAACATCCGCAAGATCTAGTATCAGTTCTTCTCAACGGTGTTTGTTTCATCCGTCTCCAAGTTGCCTTTATTTTTTTCGCCCTCCCACCCTCTTTCCTTCAAGGATTCGGAATTCTTAACCAACTATTATGTTATTGATGAGAAGTCTCTTCATTCTTTCCCGTCAATGTTCTTACGCGGTGGTTCTCTTGAAGATGCTCTACTCATTCATCACTCTTCATTCCTTTCTTCTCCGGTAGATTCAATTCAAGTTTTTGGTGTTGATCATATCCTTTTCTCGTTTCAGAAGTTTTATCATACCGGTGCACCTCTTAATCATCCACTTCTCGCTATTCAATTATTTCGGAGTGCTCAAGATATCTCGAAGATTCGTGTTTCCACTCTACATTCGTTCAAGATCTTTCGAGGATGTTACCTCTTTCAAGCCATTTATTTCAACCGGCGCAATCTATCTTTTAAATCATTCAACAATGTATCTTTTGAGTGGGCCCTAACCCACAGGTCTTTTTTCCAGGATCTTACCTAACTCTTCTTATTTTCTGGAGCTATCCTCAAATTTCATTTCGAAGTTTGACGTAAGAATGAATTATCATCAGTCAAATGTCCTTCTCCAAGATCGGTTAAATTCTTTTCATCATTGGCTCAACATTCCATTTTTCATCCCGGAGTATCTCAATAATTTGGTGGTGTTTTTCATCGTCATTCTCAGATTTTGAAGACCGAAGAAGATTTTTCTCTCTCAATCTTGTCCATCCTCTCAAAGATTCGTGATTCTAGCTTGATGCCATCCCCTCATAATTGTTTTTTATTGTGAGAATTCTTTTCACCTATCCGGAGCAATTCAGGAGTCTTTTCAGTTCGATTATCCGGAGCCCATCATTTCAGAAGACTTGTTCATTCTCAGCTTTCAACTCTCGTTCCCCAAATCTCACCGGTGCATCATTCAATATTCTTTAATCAACGCATGATCTCTTCGTTCTCATGTATCTAAATCCTAGCAAGTATTTTCGTTCATTTGCTAATTTCTCTCGGTGTTTCTTTATCTTCTCTTCATTCATTTTTAATTCTTACGGTGGTTCGTTCAAGATTTCTCTTCCTTATCAAATCATTCGTGGTTTCAATTCTACCGGTGGTTCGTTGAAGACCTTCCTCAAGTTTGTGCTATATCTATATTAATCCTTTTTACGAGAATAAATAGTATGCCAATTCCATTGCTTGTCATCAATTTAAATTGGTGAAGGATAAGCATAATGTAATTCTTATTCTTGTTTCATCCATATGTTAATCTTTTCTTCCGGAGTTTGTTCACGATGATTAAATTTTTGGTTTCAAGTGCTCGTCTTTCTTTCCCGGAGTTCCAAGCTCTAATTATCACGGAGATCCATCTAAATCATTACAAGGTGTCACCTTGTGTTTCCGACTTCTCTTTATTTTCGTTATTCTTTTTTGTCTACCGGAGTTCTTCATGAAGGTTCTACATGTTGGTTCATCAAGGATTTATATCCCTTCTCCAAGTGTTCATTGAGATTCTTTTCTAAGGAGCTCAAGCATTCTTCATCTTGCTATCCGGAGTGCAATTCTTTCTATTGTATCATTGGAGGTGGTATTATGTCATTTTTGATAATTTGAGTTCATGTATCATGATTCACATGTTGTCAAGAATGAGTTATTTAAATCCATCAATCTCGTCATTGGAGTTATCTTGGCTTATGTTCCACCTAAAGCTTTCCCTAAGGATTGTTGCTATTTATGGTGCCCATATAGGACCCAAGTTCTTCTTTCATCCTTCCGGTGAAATAAGCTTTCTCGTCTCCTTGTTCATACCAATCCAATTCTTTTCCCGTGAATGGCAGGTTGTCACCTCATAATTTTGAGATGTATTCCATAAGACCATTTCAAGCTTATTCTTTTTGTTGCTGGTTTTTCCAACAACTCCGTTCGACCCTTCTCCTAAGGATGCCTTCTCAAGCTCTTTTGTGGCATAAGATGGCATTTTTGTCTCCATTCTTTTATTTCAATTATCTATCTTCTATTCTTTTGTTCCGGAGCCATTGTCATGTTGCTCTATTCTCTCATCATCTTGGATCGTGTTCTTTTCGCGCTTATCCATTCAACCGGAGTGTTCTGTCCTTTTTGTTCAAGTTCTTTTCGCCTTATCAAGCCTTGCATCCCGTCTCAACCGGAGTGCTGCCCAAAGTTATTCTTCCTTGTTCCTCTTTGCTAACAGAGTGTTTTCAACTTCATTTATCTCCGTTGTATTCTTTTCTCGAAATGGTTTAACCTTTTTCAAGGTTCTTTGGTCTCACTCGTTTGTCAAAGGAGCAACTTAGTTTTACCTCTTCTCTTTCTCCTCCGTTTTCCCTCCGGTGCCATTCTAGATCTCGGGACGAGATCCTCTCGTAGTGGTGGAGTGTTGTGATGCCCCAAGACCGGAGCTTCAGATGCCTTCCAGGGTTTCCGGGTTTCGTTGTGTGTTTTTGTTTCATCTGTTGCATTTCATCTTTGCATCACGTCATCATGCAACCCATTTTAAAACTCACTAAATAAAATGCATAGATCTTTGATCTATTTAAATTGAGGGAACTCACCTGGTGATTTCTCTTTATAACGTATCCTCCTAATAATTATGGAGCTATTATTAAATATTCCATTCTTTTGGACTTAACCATTGACACACTTGCAAACTAATCCCAATGCCTTGTTATCTCAATTCTTGGTCTCCGACTTGTCCTCATATTCTTTTATCGTTTTATCGAGGCTCTTCCTAAATGTTCAACATTTTTGGAAACTTCGGATTCCTACTCCTTTCAAACGAGTTGAATTAAATTCAAATGCATTTGAATTTAAATCTTGCAATCATGGTCATTCCTATTTTCTCAGAACAAGCACATTGTTGTGAGTCTGGGAAAATAATTCGCGTGTCCAACTTCTTCCCTTAACCTCTCTTTCTTTTCTTTCTTTTCTCTGTTTTTTCCGTTTCTTTCCTTAGAGGGAGAGCAGAGCCCAGCTGGCCACTTGGGCCTCCTAGCTAGGCTGGCCCTTTAGGCCCATCCGCCCCACCTAATCCTAACCCTCTCCCGAAACCCCCAGCCTTCTCTCGTTTCCACCCCGCCGCCAGGCGAACCCACGGGAAAACCCCCACCTCCATCGATTCCCCTCGCTCTTCCTCCCCTCGTCTTCCTGTCCTCCCTTCCACTTCGAGCCAGGGAGGAGCCCGCGCCCAATCCTCACCAGACCCGCCGCCCAGACCTCTCTAGCGCCGCCGCGCCCCTCTGCTACCCCGTTACCACGCCGCTGCGGCGACTCCCTCCTGCCGCGAGCTCCGCCTCCCTCCGCAGCGCCCCCGTCTCGCTCGCGGGCCCTCTCCTCTCCTGCACCATCCCCGGCGCCGGCAAGCCCGCTGTCAACCGAGCTTGAAGCTCCGCCGCTGCACCTCGTCGCCGGAGTCCCATTTCTCTGCCTCCCCTACTTCGCCGAGTGCCATCCCCCGCCGCAGTCGTCGTCTCGATCCAGCGGGATCGAGCATGATGACAAGGACCGGTAACTCCCCTGCGTTAACTCCGCCCTCCAGGAGCCCGCGACCCGTGCGCCTCCTCCATATTCTTCCTCCTTGCCGCCATGGGCGCGAGGGTCGAGCTCGCCCGCCCCACCGCGTCGCCACGGGTGCACCAAGGGCGCCTCCCATGGCCGCCGTTGCCCACTGCTGCCCTCCGCCTTCTCCTGTGCATTGCCGCCATCCAAGACCAGCAGGACGCCACCGTAGCACCGACCAGCGCCGGCCTCGACTTCCTCCTGCCCGTGCCTTTCCTTTCGCCCCTGCCTTTGTCGTGCGAGAACGTGAGGAAGACGACCGGCGCCAAGTCTTGCTCGAGCACCCGCCTGCGTTGCTGCGTCGGTGCACCGCGTCGCTGCTCGTTGCCTGCCAAGACCGTCTCCGTGGAGTTTCGCCAAGTACACCACCGACAAGACCACACGGTTGCCCGAACGAGTACCGAACGAAATGCCAAGACCTACAAGAACGACTTCGTGGACCGCTGAGTACCACGACGACCGTTGTTCGCCAAGTACACCTTCGGATGGCCAAGTTACTCCTCAAATGTATGACTACACGGTGGTGCGCCAAGTACCACGATGGCCGGAGCCCTCGAACCCGTCAAGTCTGACAACGATTGTGTACAACTACCAACGACGTGCATGTTGCCAAGTACCCTCTCCGGATTGTCATGTTCGACTACCGATAAACATGTACCACTACCGCCGTTGCGAGAATGATTACTTCCACTACCACCGTCGCGAGAACGTCTACTTCCTCTACTTTGCACCGAACGAGAACTATCCCGCTTGCACGCTCCGAAGGTATAACCCCGAGACGACGCCCGTGGACCGAATGCTTGTGTTGTATGAGATGCATGGTTGGTTGTTGTTTTTGCTCGTGAACCTTAGTTGTTCCTCCTTGTTGCCATGCCGTCGACATGTGGGAACCCGGTAACCGGGAGCACCCCACCATTCTTCGCATGACACGCTCCCGTCACACTTGTTCTTTTCCACCGGCATCTCAATCGAGTTTCCGGAACCGGAACGTTGCCGTGGTACCATTTCCGTTATTGTCGCCGTGGCATCCTTTCTTTCCGCCACGATGACATATGCTCCATATAATGCTCTTATCAACATTTTCTTTAAAACTCGCATAAAACTTGCCCATGTCATCCGCATCATAATAACAACAATTAAAATGTTTAAATTGTTGTTGCATTAAATTGCTAATGCATATGGGGATTTACCGGATTTGTTGTTTGTTATATCCGGCCCCATTTAAATTGCTTAGTTAGATAGTTTCTTTTATGCTGCACCTCTTGCCATGCTTAATAATATTTAATATTATTGGGTACATAACTGAGAGAGAACTAAATAAGTCATGTGGTGTTCCGTCAATATGCAACTCGTTGCATATTGAGATCCACTTAATTTGTAGTATTGTTTGTGCACTTTGCCATGCCATGCATATTTAAACTGGACATGCATCATACTTGTTTGCGCATCATGCCATGTTATGTGATGGTTGTACACTATGTTGTTTGCTTTCTTTCCAGTGTTGCTTCTTTGGTTTGGTTCCGATAACATCGCGTTTGTGAGGATTCGTTCGTCTACACCCGTTTGTCTTCCTCATGGGCTCGTTGTTCTTCCTTGCGGGATCTCAGGCAAGATGACCATACCCTCGAAATCACTTCTATCTTTGCTTGCTTAGTTGCTCGCTCTTTTGCTATGCCTATGCTGCGATACCTACCACTTGCTTATCATGCCTCCCATATTATTGAGATAAGCCTCTAACCCACCTTGTCCTAGCAAACCGTTGTTTGGCTATGTTACCGCTTTGCTCAGCCCCTCTTATAGCGTTGTTAGTTGCAGATGAAGATTGGAGTTTGTTCCTTGTTGGAACATGGATATTTTGTTGGGATATCACAATATCTCTTATTTAATTAATGCATCTATATACTTGGTAAAGGGTGGAAGGCTCGGCCTTATGCCTGGTGTTTTGTTCCACTCTTGCCGCCCTAGTTTCCGTCATATCGGTGTTATGTTCCCGGATTTTGCGTTCCTTACCCGGTTGGGTTATAATGGGAACCCCTTGACAGTCCGCCTTGAATAAAACTCCTCCAGCAAGACCCAACATTGGTTTCACCATTCGCCACCTAGCCTTTTTTCCCTTGGGTTAGGCTAGCCCAAGGGTCATCTTTATTTTTAACCCCCCCGGGCCAGTGCTTGTCTAAGTGTTGGTCCAACCGAGCGATGTCCGGAGCTACCAGGGGCAACTCTGGGCTGGCCCACCCGACGTCTTGCTCATCCGGTGTGCCCTGAGAACGAGATATATGCAGCTCCTATCTGGATTTGTCGGCACATCTGGGTGGCTTTGCTGGTCTTGTTTTACCATTGTCGAAATGTCTTGTAACCGGGATTCCGAGTCTGATCGGGTCTTCCCGCTAGAAGGAATATCCTTCGTTGACCGTGAGAGCTTGTGATGGGCTAAGTTGGGACACCCCTGCAGGGATATGATCTTTCGAAAGCCGTGCCCGCGGTTATGGGCAGATGGAAATTTGTTAATGTCCGGTTGTAGAAAACCCGAAGTTGACCTTAATTAAAATACATCAACCGCGTGTGTAACCGTGATGGTCTCTTCTCGGCGGAGTCCGGAAAGTGAACACGGTGTTGGAGTTATGCTTGACGTAGGTTGTTCTAGGATCACTTCTTGATCACAGTTGTTCGACCGTGCTTTTGCCTTCTCTTCTCGCTCTCATTTGCGTATGTTAGCCACCATATATGCTAGTCGCTTGCTGCAGCTCCACCTCATACCTTTTACCCTTCCTATAAGCTTAAATAGTCTTGATCGCGAGGGTGTGAGATTGCTGAGTCCCCGTGACTCACAGATACTTCCAAAACCAGTTTGCAGGTGCTGATGTTATTAACTTGGAACCTTGAAACCTGATTTAGTAACTAATGCCTAGTAGCCGTACTACATTTCACTTGCAAGTGAATGACGCTTGGAACGTCTTTATTGTTCTAACTTAACTGTTGAATTGCAAATATCGTGTTTGAATGGTTATAGCAATAACCAAGAGATTTCCACTGGGCCATCTTTTCACTATTTTTAGATCTTCATTAAAATTTGACTTGTTCATGTTAGTAATTTCTGCAGGTATTTATTCTCACAGCCCTATATGATGAACTTAACATTTTAGCTATGGATGTATGTCTAGATGGAGCTATATTTGTTTGTCATAGTTACTCTGATAGGGCATTTGCTGTTATTTCATTTCACTGAATTGATATTGGGGAAATAATATGGCAATGATGATAAATCTATGGCTTGTTTCTCACAACATTCGCAGTTGCCGCCTAAGAGCTTTCGCCCTGCCAGGCTTGAGAGCTGTTGACACCTGATTTTGGCACAATGCAGAATGCAATGGAGATGGCCTCAAATGAAAAAATATTCTAAATGAGAAATTTCACATTGCCGAGTGGAACAACTTTGATGTTTGGACCATGATCATTCGGCATCATATCAAAGACCAAAACTACACTCAGATTGTCATGTTTACGTGTTCTGAGTGCTTTTTGGTCAAGTACGCCTCCAGGACAATCTCGGATGAAGGAATGCTCTACATGAATTGTCTTCGTCTCGTCGAATCGGTCGATTTTGATATAAAAATCATCTCAATCCGAGTTCGTATGCAAAAGTTAGAGCTATCTGGATGCAGCCCTGTCAAGAGGCGAAATATGACGCGGAAGACCAGACATGTCTTGGCAAGTGTCTGATGTAATGCGTGAGTGTTTTGGCCCAGAAGATGGCCTCGAATCGGAAAACGTTCAACATGAAAGTTTTTCGTCTCGTCAAAACGGTCAACTTTGCTTTTGGACACATTTTCATCCGAGGTCGTTTACTGCCTCAAAAACCTTGCCGGGGAAATCTTGCCGCCGTGAACAGTAACCTTGCCGGGGAAAGCTTGCCGCCGTGAACAGTAACCTTGCCTGGGAAAGCTTGCCACCGTGAACAGTAACCTTGCCGGGGGAGAGCTTGCCGCCGTGAACAGTAACCTGCCGGGGAAAGCTTGCCGCCGTGAACAGTAACCTTTCCTTGGTCTCCCCCCCCCCTAGATGGGAGGAGGGGTTCACCCTCTGGTCCATGGCCTCCATGGCTCCATGAGGGCAGGAGCCCCTCGGAGATAGTATCTCTCTCTCTCTCTCTCTCTCTCTCTCTCTCTCTCTCTCTCTCTCTCTGTTCTCTTCTGTTTTGAGTTCATGTTTTCTGTCCGAAAACTGTTTCTCAAATTCTCGAAGATCCGTAACTCCGATTGGGCTGAAATTTTGAGGGATTTTTAGCCAGATAATATCTTTCTTGCGGCAGAAGGACAGCCCCAACCGACTTACAGGGAAGCCACACGCCTGCTAGGCACGCCTAGGGTAGGGGGCGCCCCTTGATCTTGTGGGCCCCTCAAGCATCGTCTCGCATTGATTATTTTTCCCAAAAATCACATATATTCCAAAATAAATCTTCGTAAATTTTTTATCTCATTTGGACTTCGTTTGATATGAATTTGCTGCTAAGCAAAAAACATGCAACAAACTGGAACTTACACTAGGCATTGGATTAATATGTTAGTCCAAAATCTTATAAATTGTTCCCAAAAGTATGTGAAAGTTATAAAATAATGGCATGAAACAATCAAAAATTATAGATACAACAAAGACGTATCATTCACGAAAAAAGAGATTTCAGATAACTTGTTCCAAATTGGTCCCTTGAAGGCTCCCGGTGAGGGTGGTTTCCCGACGAGCTTTTTTCAAAGGAATTGGGCCGTCATGATATTATACATGTTGTCAAGGAGTTCTTCACAATTGGTGTCATTCCCCGTGGTGTCAATGATATGGACACTAGTGCTAATACCAAAGGTACCAACCCCCACTCATCTCATAGATTTTTGCCCCATCAGTTGATACAACATGGTTTCTAAAATTGTGGCAAAGTGTCTTGTGAACCGGCTGCTGCATATCCTAGCTGACATCATATCTCCTTCACATAATGCCTTTATCCTGTGTCGTTTGATCACTTACAATACTCTCTTGGCCTTTGAGAGTTTCCTTTTATTCAGAAAAATCCGGAAAATAGTTTTGTGCGTATAGGCTTGACCTATCCAAGGCATATCACCAAGTGGGTTAGGATTTCTTGAAGCGAGCAATAGAAAAGTTGGGCTTCTCTCACCAATGGGTACACTGGCTTGGTGAGATATTTTGTCAAATTTAATGGAGCCATCTTGGATTCGTTCGCAACGTCATGAGGGCTTTGGCAAGGTGATCCCCTAGCCCATTTTTGTTCCTTTTTGTTGCTGATGGCCTCTCTACCCTCTAGAGACAGGGTGTGGTATCAAACAACTTGGATCTAGTTAAAGTATGCAAAAGAGTTTTGGGTGTATTGTACTTACTCTTTGCGGAGGACACTTTGTTATTCTTTAAGGCAAGTCAGGACCAAGCCGAGTTTATAAGGGGTGTGATTCATAACTATGCACAAGCTACAAGGCAACTAATTAATCCTCAAAAGTGTTCTATGCAATTTGGAGATGCATGTCCAGTGAAAAAACCAAGATCAAGTGCGTCAGATTCTTAAAGTATAGAAGCAAGATGTTAAGGAAAAATACCTTGGACTCCCGACCCCGGATAGGAGGATACACTGTGCCAAATTAGCAAAACTGAAACTTCTAGCAATGACGAGAACTTGTTGGAATCACCTTTCAATTAGCAATTCTTCCCATGGGTTTGATGACCTAGGGTCACCTCTAGGAAAAAAAAGGCATGCCTATATACATTCAAAACCGTATCAAAGGAATCACACCTATCTTTTCTACTTTTCGAGGGTTATAATCTCCTAGATCGTCTAGGTATGCTTGGGAGCCTTCAATCTATGAACAAACCAATGAATTGTTGGGTAACGTAGCATAAATTCAAAATTTTTCTACGTGTCACCAAGATCTATCTATGGAGTCATCTAGCAACAAGGGAGGAGTGGATCTACATACCCTTGTAGATCGCGCGCGGAAGCGTTCAAGAGAACGGGGTTGATGGAGTCGTACTCGTCGTGATCCAAATCACCGATGATCCTAGCGCCGAACGGACGACACCTCCGCGTTCAACACACGTACGGAGCAGCGACGTCTCCTCCTTCTTGATCCAGCAAGGGGGAAGGAGAGGTTGATGGAGATCCAGCAGCACGACGGCGTGGTGGTGGAAGTAGCGGGATTCCAACAGGGCTTCGCCAAGCGCTGCGGGAGGAGGGAGATGTGTCATGGGAGGAAGAGGGAGGCGCCAGGGCTTAGGTATGGTTGCCCTCCCTTCCCCCCACTATATATAGGGCCAAGGGAGAGGGGGAGGGCACAGCCTTGCCCCTTCCTCCAAGGAAGGGTGCGGCCAAGGGGGGGGGAGGAGTCCATCCTCCCCAAGGCACCTCGGAGGTGCCTTCCCCCTTTAGGACTCTCCCCTTTCCCTCTCTCTTGGCGCATGGGCCTCTTGGGGCTGGTGCCCTTGGCCCATATAGGCCAAGGCGCACCCCCTACAGCCCATGTGGCCCCCCGAGGCAGGTGGCCCCACCCGGTGGACCCCCGGGACCCTTCCGGTGGTCCCGGTACAATACCGGTGACCCCGAAACTTGTCCCGATGGCCGAAATAGCACTTCCTATATATAATTCTTTACCTCCGGACCATTCCGGAACTCCTCGTGACGTCCGGGATCTCATCCGGGACTCCGAACAACTTTCGGGTTACTGCATACTAATATCTCTATAACCCTAGCGTCACCGAACCTTAAGTGTGTAGACCCTACGGGTTCGGGAGACATGCAGACATGACCGAGATGACTCTCCGGTCAATAACCAACAGCGGGATCTGGATACCCATGTTGGCTCCCACACGTTCCACGATGATCTCATCGGATGAACCACGATGTCAAGGACTTAATCAATCCCGTATACAATTCCCTTTGTCTAGCGGTACG
The DNA here is from genome assembly GCF_002162155.2 of Triticum dicoccoides. Taxonomy (NCBI): domain Eukaryota; kingdom Viridiplantae; phylum Streptophyta; class Magnoliopsida; order Poales; family Poaceae; genus Triticum; species Triticum dicoccoides. The sequence continues at coordinate 662,602,145 of NC_041392.1, read as the reverse complement.
ATGCTTGCCCGAGATTTGATCGTCGGTATCCCGATACCTTGTTCAATCTCGTTACCGGCAAGTCTCTTTACTCGTTCCGTAACACATCATCCCGTGATCAACTCCTTGATCACATTGTGCACATTATGATGATGCTCTACCGAGTGGGCCCAGAGATACCTCTCCGTTTACACGGAGTGACAAATCCCAGTCTCGATTCGTGCCAACCCAACAGACACTTTCGGAGATACCTGTAGTGTACCTTTATAGCCACCCAGTTACGTTGTGACGTTTGGCACACCCAAAGCACTCCTACGGTATCCGGGAGTTGCACAATCTCATGGTCTAAGGAAATGATACTTGACATTAGAAAAGCTTTAGCATACGAACTACATGATCTTGTGCTAGGATTAGGATTGGGTCTTTGTCCATCACATCATTCTCCTAATGATGTGATCTCGTTATCAATGACATCCAATGTCCATGGTCAGGAAACCGTAACCATCTATTGATCAACGAGCTAGTCAACTAGAGGTTTACTAGGGACATGGTGTTATCTATGTATCCACACATGTATCTGAGTTTCCTATCAATACAATTCCAGCATGGATAATAAACTATTATCATGAACAAGGAAATATAATAATAACTAATTTATTATTGCCTCTAGGGCATATTTCCAACAGTCTCCCACTTGCACTAGAGTCAATAATCCAGTTCACATCGATATGTGATTAACACTCAAGGTCACATCCCCATGTGACTAACACCCAAAGAGTTTACTAGAGTCAATAATCTAGTTCACATTACCATGTGATTAACACTCGATGAGTTCTGGGTTTGAACATGTTATGCTTGTGAGAGATGTTATAGTCAACGGGTCTGAATCTTTCAGATCCGTATGTACTTCGCAAATTTCTATATCATCTTGTAGATGCAACTACTATGCTACATTTGGAGCTATTCCAAATAACTATTCTACTATACGAATCCAGTTTACTACTCAGAATAATCTGGATTAGTGTTAAAGTTTGCATCGGCGTAACCCTTTACGATGAACTCTTTTACCACCTCCTTCCGCGAGAGGCATTCCTTATTCCTCTAAGGATAATTTAGACCGCTATCTGGTGATCTATTCCTAGATTACCTTTGTACCCTCTTGCCAGATATGTGGCAAGGCACACATTAGGTGCGGTACTCAGCATGGCATACCGTATAGAGCCTATGATAAAAGCATAGGGGACGACCTTCGTCCTTCCTCTTTCTTCTGCCATGGTCGAGCTTTAAGTCTTAACTTCATACCTTACAACTCAGGCAAGAACTCCTTCTTTGACTGATCCATCTTGAACACCTTCAAGATCATGTCAAGGTATGTGCTCATTTGAAAGTACCATTAAGCGTTTTGATCTATCCTTATAGATCTTGATGCTCAATGTTCAAGTAGCTTAATCCAGGCTTTCCATTGAAAAACACTTTCCAAATAACCCTATATGCTTTCCAGAAATTCTACATCATTTCTGATCCATAATATGTCGACAACATATTCTTATTAGAAATTCTATAGTGCTCCCACTCACTTCTTTGGAAATACAAGTTTCTCATAAACTTTGTATAAACCCAAAATCTTTGATCATCATCAAAGCGTACATTCCAACTCCGAGATGCTTACTCCAGTCCTTAGAAGGATTGCTGGAGCTTTGCATACTTATTAGCATCTTTCAGGATTGACAAAACTTTCCGGTTGTATCACATACAACCTTTCCTCAAGAAAATCGTCGAGGAAACAATGTTTTGACATCCTATCTGCAAGATTTCACAAATAATGCAGTAATTGCTAATATAATTCCAACAGACTCTTAGCATCGCTATGAGTGAGAAAGTCTCACCGCAGTCAACTCCTTGAACTTGTCGGGAAACTTCTTAACGACAAGTCGAGCTTTCTTAATGGTGATACTTACCATCATTGTCCGTCTTCCTTTTAAAATCCATCTGCACTCAACAGCCTTATGACCATCGAGCTGTTCTGCCAAAGTCTACACTTTGTTTTCATACATGGATCCTCTCTCGGATTTTATGGCCTCGAGCCATTTATCGGAATCTGGGCCCACCATCGCTTCTCCATAGCTCGCAGGTTTATTGTTGTCTAGCAACATGACTTCCAAGACAGGATTACGTACCACTTTGAAGTAGCACGCATCCTTATCATCCCACGAGGTTTGGTAGTGACTTGATCTGAAGTTTCATGATCACTATCACAAGCTTCCACTTCAATTGGTGTAGGTGCCACAGGAACAACTTCTGTGCCCTGCCACACACTAGTTGAAGAGACGGTTCAATAACCTCATCAAGTCTCCACCACCCTCCCACTCAATTCTTTCAAGAGAAACCTTTCCTCGAGAAAGAACCCGATTCTAGAAACAATCCCTTATTGCTTTCAGATCTGAGACAGGAGGTATACCCAACTGTTTTGGGTGTCCTATGAAGATGCATTTATCCGCTTTGGGTTCGAGCTTATCAGCCTGAAACTTTTTCACATAAGCGTCGCAGCCCCAAACTTCTAAGAAATGACAGCTTAGGTTTCTCTAAACCATAGTTCATATGGTGTCATCTCATCGGAATTACGTGGTGCCCCTTTTAAAGTGAATGTGGTTGTCTCTAATGCCTAACCCATAAACTATTGTGATAATTCGATAAGAGACATCATGGTATGCATCATATCCAATAGGGTGCAGTTATGATGTTCGGACACACCATCATGCTACGGTGTTCCAGGCTGTATTAGTTGTGAAACAATTTCCACAATGTCTTAATTATGTGCCAAACTCGTAATTCAGATATTCATCTCTATGATCATATCATAGATCTTTTATCCTCTTGTCACGACGATCTTTCAACTTCACCTTGAAATTACTTGAACCTTTCAATAATTCAGACTCGTGATTCATCAAGTAAATATACTCAACATCTACTCAAATCATCTGTGAAGTAAGAACATAATGATATCCACTACACGCCTCAGCACTCATTGGACTGCACACATCAAAATGTATTACTTCCAACAAGTTGCTTTCTAGTTTCATTTTACTGAAAATGAGGCTTTCAGTCATCTTGCCCATGTGGTATGATTTGCATGTCTCAAGTGATTCAAAATCAAGTGAGTCAAAACGGTCCATTTGCATGGAGTTTCTTCATGCATATACACCAATAGACATGGTTCGCATGTCTCAAACTTTTCAAAAATGAGTGAGTCCAAAGATCCATCAACATGGAGCCTCTTCATGTGTTTTATACCGATATGACTTAAGTGGCAGTGCCACAAGTAGGTGGTACTATCATTACTATCTTATATCTTTTGGCATGAACATGTGTATCACTATGATCGAGATTCAATGAACCATTCATTTTAGGTGCAAGACCATTGAAGGTATTATTCAAATAAACAGAGTAACCATTATTCTCCTTAAATGAATAACCGTATTGCGATAGACATAATCCAATCATGTCTATGCTCAACGCAAACACCAATCTCGATGGTAGAGGGAGCGTGTGATGCTTGATCATATCAACATTGGAAACACTTCCAACACATATCGTTAGATCACCTTTAACTAGTCTCCGTTTATTCCGTAGCTTTTATTTTGAGTTACTAACACTTAGCAACCGAACCGGTATCTAATACCCTGGTGCTACTAGGAGTACTAGTAAAGTACACATCAACACAATGTATATCCAATATACTTCTATCGACCTTGCCAGCCTTCTCATCTACCAAGTATCTAGGGTAATTCTGCTCCAGTGGCTGTTCCCCTTATTACAGAAGCACTTAGTCTCGGGTTTGGGTTCAACCTTGGGTTTCTTCACTAGAGCAGCAGCTGAATTGCCGTTTCATGAAGTATCCCTTCTTGCCCTTGCCCTTCTTGAAACTAGTGGTTTCACCAACCATCAACAATTGATGCTCCTTCTTGATTTCTACTTTTGTGGTGTCAAACATCGCGAATATCTCAAGGATCATCATATATGTCCCTGATATATCATAGTTCATCACGAAGCTCTAGCAGCTTGGTGGTAATGACTTCGGAGAAACATCACTATCTCATCTGGAAGATCAACTCCCACTCGATTCAAATGATTGTTGTACTTAGACAATCTGAGCACAAGCTCAACAATTGAGCTTTTCTCCCTTAGTTGCAGGCTAAGAAAATCGTCGGAGGTCTTATACCTCTTGACGTGGGCACGAGCCTGAAATCCCAATTTCAGTCCTTGGAACATCTCATATGTTCTGCGATGTTTCAAAAACGTCTTTGGTGCCTCAATTCTAAACCATTTAGCATTACGCACTGAACTATCATGTAGTCATCAAAACGTGTATGTCAGATGTTCGCAACATCCACAGACGACGTTCGAGGTTCAGCACACTGAGCGGTGCATTAAGGACATAAGCCTTCTATGAAGCAATGAGGATAATCCTCAGTTTACGGACCTAGTCCGCATAATTGCTATTATCAACTTTCAACTAAATTTTCTCTAGGAACATATCTAAACAGTAGAACAGAAACGTGAGCCACGACATAATTTGCGAAGACCTTTTGACTATGTTCAGGATAATTAAGTTCATCTTATGAACTCCCACTCAGATAGACATCCCTCTAGTCATCTAAGTGATTACATGATCCGAGTCAACTAGGCCGTGTCCGATCATCACGTGAGACGGACTAGTCAACATCAGTGAACATCTTCATGTTGATCGTATCTTCTATACGACTCATGCTCGACCTTTCAGTCTCTTGTGTTCCGAGGCCATGTCTGTACATGCTAGGCTCGTCAAGTTAACCTAAGTGTTTTGCATGTGTTCCGAGGCCATGTCTGTACATGCTAGGCTCGTCAACACCCGTTGTATTTGAACGTAAGAATCTATCACACCCGATCATCACGTGGTGCTTCGAGACGACGAACTTTCGCAACAGTGCACAGTTAGGAGGAACACTTTCTTGAAATTTTAATGAGGGATCATCTTATTTACTACCGTCGTTCTAAGCAAACAAGATGCAAAAACATGATAAACATCACATGCAATCAAATAATAGTGACACGATATGGCCAATATCATATAGCTCCTTTGATCTCCATTTTGGGGCTCCATGATCATCTTGTCACCGGCATGACACCATGATCTCCATCATCGTGTCTTCATGAAGTTGTCTCGCCAACTATTACTTCTACTACTATGGCTAACGGTTAGCAATAAAGTAAAGTAATTACATGACGTTTATGTTGACACGCAGGTCATAGATAAATTAAGACAACTCCTATGGCTCCTGCCGGTTGTCATACTCATCGACATGCAAGTCGTGATTCCTATTACAAGAACATGATCAATCTCATACATCACATATATCATTCATCACATCCTTTTGGCCATATCACATCACATGGCATACCCTGCAAAAACAAGTTAGACGTCCTCTAATTGTTGTTTGCATGTTTTACGTGGCTGCTATGGGTTTCTAGCAAGAACGTTTCTTACCTACGCAAAGACCACAACGTGATATGCCAATTGCTATTTACCCTTCATAAGGACCCTTTTCATCGAATCCGATCCGACTAAAGTGGGAGAGACAGACACCCGCTAGCCACCTTATGCAACTAGTGCATGTCAGTCGGTGGAACCAGTCTCACGTAAGAGTACGTGTAAGGTCGGTCCGGGCCGCTTCATCCCACGATGCCGCCGAATCAAGATAAGACTAGTAACGGCAAGCATATTGAACAAAATCAACGCCCACAACTACTTTGTGTTCTACTCGTGTATAGAAACTACGCATAGACCTAGCTCATGATGCCACTGTTGGGTAACGTAGCATAAATTCAAAATTTTCCTACGTGTCACCAAGATCTATCTATGGAGTCATCTAGCAACAAGGGAGGAGTGGATCTACATACCCTTGTAGATCGCGCGCGGAAGCGTTCAAGAGAACGGGGTTGATGGAGTCATACTTGTCGTGATCCAAATCACCGATGATCCTAGCGCCGAACGGACGGCACCTCCGCGTTCAACACACGTACGGAGCAGCGACGTCTCCTCCTTCTTGATCCAGCAAGGGGGAAGGAGAGGTTGATGGAGATCCAGCAGCACGACGGCGTGGTGGTGGAAGTAGCGGGATTCCAACAGGGCTTCGCCAAGCGCTGCGGGAGGAGGGAGATGTGTCATGGGAGGGAGAGGGAGGCGCCAGGGCTTAGGTATGGTTGCCCTCCCTTCCCCCCACTATATATAGGGCCAAGGGAGAGGGGGAGGGCACAGCCTTGCCCCTTCCTCCAAGGAAGGGTGCGGCCAAGGGGGGGGGGGGAGGAGTCCATCCTCCCCAAGGCACCTCGGAGGTGCCTTCCCCCTTTAGGACTCTCCCCTTTCCCTCTCTCTTGGCGCATGGGCCTCTTGGGGCTGGTGCCCTTGGCCCATATAGGCCAAGGCGCACCCCCTACAGCCCATGTGGCCCCCCGAGGCAGGTGGCCCCACCCGGTGGACCCCCGGGACCCTTCCGGTGGTCCCGGTACAATACCGGTGACCCCGAAACTTGTCCAGATGGCCGAAATAGCACTTCCTATATATAATTCTTTACCTCCGGACCATTCCGGAACTCCTCGTGACGTCCGGGATCTCATCCGGGACTCCGAACAACTTTCGGGTTACTGCATACTAATATCTCTATAACCCTAGCGTCACCGAACCTTAAGTGTGTAGACCCTACGGGTTCGGGAGACATGCAGACATGACCGAGATGACTCTCCGGTCAATAACCAACAGCGGGATCTGGATACCCATGTTGGCTCCCACATGTTCCACGATGATCTCATCGGATGAACCACGATGTCAAGGACTTAATCAATCCCGTATACAATTCCCTTTGTCTAGCGGTACGATACTTGCCCGAGATTCGATCGTCGGTATCCCGATACCTTGTTCAATCTCGTTACCGGCAAGTCTCTTTACTCGTTCCGTAACACATCATCCCGTGATCAACTCCTTGATCACATTGTGCACATTATGGTGATGCTCTACCGAGTGGGCCCAGAGATACCTCTCCGTTTACATGGAGTGACAAATCCCAGTCTCGATTCGTGCCAACCCAACAGACACTTTCGGAGATACCTGTAGTGTACCTTTATAGCCACCCAGTTACGTTGTGACGTTTGGCACACCCAAAGCACTCCTACGGTATCCGGGAGTTGCACAATCTCATGGTCTAAGGAAATGATACTTGACATTAGAAAAGCTTTAGCATACGAACTACATGATCTTGTGCTAGGCTTAGGATTGGGTCTTTGTCCATCACATCATTCTCCTAATGATGTGATCCCGTTATCAATGACATCCAATGTCCATGGTCAGGAAACCGTAACCATCTATTGATCAACGAGCTAGTCAACTAGAGGCTTACTAGGGACATGGTGTTGTCTATGTATCCACACATGTATCTGAGTTTCCTATCAATACAATTCCAGCATGGATAATAAACGATTATCATGAACAAGGAAATATAATAATAACTAATTTATTATTGCCTCTAGGGCATATTTCCAACAGTCTCCCACTTGCACTAGAGTCAATAATCCAGTTCACATCGATATGTGATTAACACTCAAGGTCACATCCCCATGTGACTAACACCCAAAGAGTTTACTAGAGTCAATAATCTAGTTCACATTACCATGTGATTAACACTCGATGAGTTCTAGGTTTGAACATGTTATGCTTGTGAGAGATGTTATAGTCAACGGGTCTGAATCTTTCAGATCCGTATGTACTTCGCAAAT
>NC_041392.1:662593704-662594350 GCF_002162155.2 Triticum dicoccoides | reverse complement strand
AGAGAGAGAGAGAGAGAGAGAGAGATTGATTTTATATTCAGTACGAGCCGGTCATGGTAACCAACAACCTAAACATTTTTTCACTTAAAGCCGGTTACAAAAAAGTAATAAGACAGTGAAAAAGTACCAAAAGACTCGAAGACCGTGGGAAGGTCTTCACGCTACGCTGATGACGATGATTGCTCCATACCGGGTGAGGAATAAGCATCGGCTACTCTGTGCCAACAACCACGGTAAGACAGAGAATGCGAGTGTTATCTGGAATGATTGTGCGTAATATGTCTGTAGGTGGCTTTTCAAGTCCGCCGTCAAATCCTAGGGCTCAACCCCGGACAGGCGGTGGAAACTACCAAGCTGGAGTACGGTAGTGGCAGATGGAATTTTTTGTGAGGCCTGATTTCCACATTGTATAATGTTAGCTAAGACTGACTCATATTTTCTTTGAATTTTGACCCCACCTTGCTTCTACATTGGACTTGCACTGGTGTACTTTACCAGATATGTGGCTCCTAGCTTATAGAAAATGCAACCTTGTACATCCCTTCAACCTCTATATTGTGTTGATTTTTTTTTGAGGGAAGGGCAGCAAAGCCGCCTAATATATTAAGCAGGAGTAAAAACAAGTACAATGAGTTTGGTGGTGGTG
>NC_041392.1:662548893-662593417 GCF_002162155.2 Triticum dicoccoides | reverse complement strand
GAATGATAGTACAAAAAGAAAAAAAGAAAAAGACAAAAGGGTGGGGGATAGACTAATATCCACAGCTAGTCAGGCTCCGGTTCTGGGGCATTCTCAGTGTCGCTGAGCCAGTGTAGTGAGAGAGAAGGCTGGAAAATGTCAGAATTTATGAGCTCCAGCAGATCATGCTCCGGCAAGAATTTGCTGTCAAAGATCCTCCGATTCCTCTCCTTCCAAATGTTCCACCCAGTGTAGATAGCCGCAGAGCAGGCCTTGGCCCCGAGGGGTGGAATGGCCTCGCTCCACCAAGTCGAGACGGGAGTATCAGGCAGGGGCGCAGCAGCAAGACCAGGAATGCCAACCCGAGCAGCAACTAGCAACCATACAAGTTTGGAGTAGGGGCATCCAAGCAAAAGGTGAGCCGCGAATTCCTCCATTTGGTCGCATAAGCTGCAGATCGAGTTGTGGGCAATTGCCCTCTTGGCTAAATTGTCGGCAGTGAGAATTATGCATCGCAGGGCCAACCAGAAGAAAAATCTGCATTGTGGATCAGTCTTGGCTTGCCAGACACGGTCGAAGTTGATGCACGAGAAGAAGCCCAGGAACTGACATTTGTATGTTGATGAGGCCGAGTATGAACCAGAGGTGCACATGTTCCAGGCAACGGTGTCCTCGGCCGTCGGATCCAAATGGACATGCTGTAACATACCCCAAAGGAGAGTGAATTGCCGTAGCTGTACCAAATTATGCATGCGCTGCATGCCAGCCATCCAACGATGATTCTGCAGTGCCGAGCAGACCGTGCTGTTCTTCCTGTGAGCAAGCTTGAAGGCATCTGGAGCAAGGTCCTTGGAGGCCATACCGTTCAACCATCTGCCGTGCCAGAATAGAGCACGATTGCCACTGCCAATTGTAATAAAGGTTGCCGCTCGGAACAGGGCCTTGTCAGAGTCATCACATGGGATCGGGGAGCCCACCCATGACCCATGGGCGACCAGTGTCATGCCACTCGTACCAGATCCATCGCGGGAGAAGCGCTCTGTTAAAGCGAGTGAGATCCAGCACTCCCAAGCCACCAAGGTTTTTAGGCCGGCAGACCACTTTCCAATTGACCAGCGGCATGCCACCCTCCGCGTCCTATCTGGTCCTCCATAGAAAATTTCTCCGCAGTTTGTCAACCTGCTTGATTGCCCAGCCATCAAGCTTGAACACAGTGATTAGGTGGACCGGAATGGCAAAAAGAACGGAGTTGACGAGCCGCAGCCTTGCATCGCTGGTCATTAGCATGCCTTTCCAAATCTGCAGCCTAGCCGCCAGCTTATCAAGAGTGGGCTGCACGTCACCATGGGTGAAGCTTCTGAAGTGCAACGGAAGACCCAGGTAGGTGCAGGGGAACTGAAGAACGGGCACTGGGAACTGCCGAAGCAAGGATTGCAGGTCGATCCCATTGCACGCAATCGGGAAGATGCCGCACTTTTGGATATTGGCCATGAGACCCGATGCCTGACCAAACGTGAGTAGAATGCTCTTGGTGGTGGCCAAATCATCGGCTGTGGGGGAAATGAAGAGAGCCACATCGCCCGCAAAAAGGCTCACCCGCAGCTGGGAGGGCGGAACCCAAAGAGGAGACAGTGCACCGGAAAGTGCTGCCTTGTTGAACAACCAGTGAAGCGGAGCAATTGCCACAGTGAACAGCATTGGGGATATTGGTTCTCCCTGGCGCAAGCCACAACGATGCCAAAAACTCTGGCCAAGGTCCCATTCGCCATTACACGGGAGGAGGAGGAGGAGGAACTCCAAAGCAGGGCAAGGATGTTGCACCATCGTTGCCTGAAACCCAGCCTCGGCATTAGTTCCAGCATGTACGCCCAGGAGACCGAATCAAAGGCGCCAGCGACATCCAACTTGAGAAATAAGGAGGGCTCCTTCAGCTGATGCAGACTTCGAATCACGTTGCGGACGTAAAGAAAGTTGTCATGCAGGCAGCGCGACTTGATGAAGGCACTCTGGGAGGTAGGGATCAGCAGGTGAAGGAAAGGTGCTAGCCGGTTTGCCAGGAGCTTACAGGCAATCTTTCCCACCGAGTGCATGAGGCTAATGGGGCGATAATCCTTCACGCGGCAGGCATCATTAGACTTTGGAATCAGCGTGATGTGGGCGGAGTTCAGCAGGTGCCACCGGCGTCCCCTTAGATCGAACAACTGGTTTAGGGCCTTAACGACATCCGAGCCAATAAGTGGCCAGCAGGCCTTGAAGAAATCAACAGTGTACCCATCCGGACCCGGTGCTTAGCCCGAAGGAAGGTAGAAGACCGCAGCCCGAATTTCGTCGACTGAGAAGGGAGCACCAAGCGACGACAGGTCCAGCCTCGGCAAGTTTAGGAAGTCCCAGTTGATGGACGCCGCTCTGTCACGGACAGAGCCAAGAGTGGAGGAGAAGTGCCGAAGAAGCTCGCGATGCTTATCAGCTTGCAGAGTGAGTTGACCTGAAGGAGTGTCAAGAAGTGGGAAGAAGTTTCGCCGGCGTCGCCCGTTTGCCTTGATGAAGAACAATTTGGAGTTGGCATCCCTAGCACGCAGCCACTGAATTCTGGATCTCTGTCGAATTCTGATGCGCTGAACAGCAGCCAGGCCGAGCAGTTTATTACGCAAAAACAGGCGCAGACCCAGTTCAGCCAGAGAAAGGTCCCGTTGATCTTGAGCAGCCTCGAGAGCCAGAATGACCTGATCCGCGATGGCCGAGAGGAGGGCAATGTTGCCAACTCGCTGGCGACTCCAAGCGCGAAGGGAACGGGCCAGTCGAGTCAGCTTATGGTGCAGGATCCACATGCAGTCGTTGTGAGCAGCAGGCGCAGACCAAGATTCAGAGACCACCTCACGGAAACCCTGTAGCTTTAACCAGTAATTCTCAAAATGGAAACCCCTGAATTTCCTTTGGTTGACTTGACCTGTGAGCACCATGGCGCAGTGATCAGAAACTGAAGGAGAGATCGCCCTGAGGTGGCACTGGGGAACAGTAGCTCCAATCAGCAGTGCAGAAAACATGGTCAATCTTGGAGTCAATATTGTGTTGATTTGGTGCGCTCTCGGAGGTTGCAGGTTTGGCTTGCTTTCTTCGATTATTTGCTGGCCAATTCCGTTAGATGGTCTTGGCAATGGATCGGTTGGATTCGGCTCTCTCGGGCTGCGTCAGCAAATCGTTGGGTGACATCTCGACTGTGGCCTGCACCCTCGGTGTAGCCCGGCGATGAAAATGTCAAAAATGCAAAATACGAAGCTAGGGTTGTGACTTTAGATGGCCTTGATATAACTTTAAGCATCTTTAAACCATTTCGGTCTCTTCAATGCGACACTTTGCTTAATAATTCCATGAAGTTAGACTCTTCACTAGAAAAAAATGATCAGTTTCATTTTGTAAAGTTTATTTTCTTAAACCCCCTTGGAAGGATATGTCTACCTAGCTTTCCCATCCTGTCGATGCATAAGGAGAAACGCGACAAACGTTACATTTACCGAGCTTAATGAACGGTTTCATTTTATAAGGGGATGAGATTAGTGAGGGGAGAGATGCATGTACCTCTGTAGATTGCATTCTACTCCCTCCGTTCCTAAATATAAGTCTTCCTAGAGATTTTATTATGAACCACATACGGATGTATATAGATGCATCTTAAGTTTAGATTCATTCATTTTGCTTCGTATGTAGTCTATTTAGTGGAATCTCTACAAAGACTTATATTTAGGAACGGAGGGAGTATAGGGTTTAGTTCGTAGGATTAGTATTTTTGTTCCTTTAATTAAGAACAAGGGATCTCGTCTCCGTCTGTTTTGGACGCCGGAGGTGATCAGGGGCAAAACGCTTCTTATCATTAGCAAGACCCGACAATATGACTCACTCGATACAAAAAGAAGGCGTTCTCTGCTCTCACATAAACAAACACCATCCCTACGTCTTTAATTTCCCTTTTTTTTTCTTTTGCCAATTAAGCGTTCCAGTTAAGCTCGTCGGCCGACAGTGGCAGCGACGACATGAGCTGCTGCATCTCGAGGCCGAACTCATCGTCCGTCGTTACCACAGACGATGGCCCTGGTGACCCAACACCGGTGCCAAACCACTCCCCAGATATCGACCCATGGGCGCCACCGAACATACCGGAGGTCTCGTTCTCGGCCGCGCTCGTCACCCTCCTCATTGCTTCACGTCATCTGCATCAGGTCAATTAATTTCCCAATACATGCAACAATATGTTTTTTTTTGAACGATCACCGGGGGGAGAGGATCCCCACCTGAATATATTGCTCAAAAGCTGCCAAAGCCAAGAGTGACCCCTTGAGCTTTGGCTGATCCAGTTTATAAGGGAAACCGGATCGAAAACCTAAACAAGCTGACCCCGTTTATGAGGGAAACCGGGCCGAAAAAACCGTACAGGTAACAAGGTTACAGAAGATGAGAAAAAAATGCCACCCAGGAGAAGGCATGACCTAGCTAGCAGGCAGAAAGACCAACACCACGAGAGACACAAGTAGATGTGGGGTGTTGTCAAAGGATCACAATACCAAGATTCTGCAAACAACCTAACGCACCACACCGGCGTGCGTATCAAGCCCCACGGCACAACAGAGGATCAACCAAAACCAACGAGTGCCAAACTAAACACGAACCTTGACTGGGAGATCCGCCACGAGCGGTCGAAATGATTAGCAGGTTGGGGAGGTATCATTGCTTCGTCATTGAGCAAAGGTGAACCAAGACCACACCAAGAGCCCGAAGCTCGCCGCAGTACAACGGCAACCATGGTAGCGTCTTGAGCAAGCACGGAGGTCGCCCAAAGGGCAGCCGAAGAGAAAAGACATGAAGAAAAACACAGCCAGCACAACCAGCACAAAGGGGGCCTCAACTTCCATCTTCATCTGACCAAGCAAGGAGAGCCTTGAACGTTGGCCGTCTGGTCGCCACCCAACAACACCCGCAAGGAGAGAGGTGTCGTACGGGAACGAAGTGGTCCGGGGAGGAGCACACCCCGCTAACCCGGCTTCGGAAGGAAGAATCGTAACCACACCAAGGGATGGTCGAGCTCACGAGGGGGGAAAACTGGCCGCCCTACGGCGCCAAAGGCACCGCCGCCGAGCCCCAATGAACACCACCGAACAACCACCGCCGACTCCAAGCTAGTCGCACCACATCCACCACTACCACCGCTGGTCCCTCCGGCTACCTCCTGCTCCAAAAAATGATGCCCACAAGAGGGGAACGACACAATGCGCCGTCATCATCCGATCTGAGAGAGCACAGATCTAAGGTTTCCCTTGGAGCAGGAGATGGTAAGGGAGAGAAGAACATCACCACAGCAGCGCCTTCAAGAAGGCAACGACGCCCGCAGATGCCGCCGCTGCCGGCTCCGACCATAGTCAGAACAGACTTTCGCCTGGCATCGTCTTCCACTCCACCGACCAAGCCAGTCGGCCCCACCATCAGCCGCGTGACAGAACCACCGCCACCAGCCACAAGCCGTCTTCCACACACAGCCGTTCCCCCGAGACGAGCTGCCACCATGTCATCGAGCATGAGCCACCCAAACGCCGAGATGCTGGTTGGGCAGGACCAAACCAGCAGGGACGCATATCTGGCGACTCATGGGCTGGACGCACTCCACCGCCGTAACCTCCGGATGGCGAGCACCAGAGCCAGCAGCAGCCGCGCCGCACTCCAGATCCAAACCGACCGCGGCGCAGAGCAGCGACATAGCAGACGAACCGTAGCCGCGCCAGCCGAGGAGGCAGATATGCAGCGCGCCGCGCCGGCCGCCAGCCACTTGCCAGACAGCAGCACCGCGTCGCCCACCGCAGCGCCTGAAGGACAACCCCACTACACTGGGCGCCTCGAGCCTCACCGACGGGAGAGACAGACCATCGTCCGCCCTCCCTCGCCACCAGAGACACCACCCATCCACCTTCTCCACGGAGCGGCTCCCCCCACCAACCTCCAGCCACGGCCATGGCAAGCCGAGCCGCCTCCCCTGCTTAGGCCCGGATCCAGACGGGAGGAAGCCCCCACCAGCCTCCCCGAGCCGCTGCAACCGCCTGGACCACCACCGGCACCACTCGTCGCGCCCAAGCCGCCCCGAGCTCGCAGCCTACGCCGGGCGCGCACCCAGCCGCCGCGTGAGCCTCTGCTGGATCTGGCGTCCCGCGCCGCCCCGTCCGAATCGAGAGGGAGAGAGAGCAGGCCCCGCCGCCGCCGGCACCGCGCAGGCTTTGCCCGGCGACGCCCTCCGGCGGCGGCGGAGGAGGGGGAGCGAGGTGGGGGAGGCCTGCGACGGCGGGTTGGGGTTCCTCCCGGGTCGCCCGCGGGGGCGCCACGGGAGGGAGAGGGGGAGGGGTTTCCCTTACTTCAACCCTCCTGTGCTAGCAACTTAATGCACTATCATGCAACAATATGTGAGATCGTTGATCAAATCAGTCAAGTTACTAAATTGGTTTTCAATTCGGAATGTACTCCCTCTTTTTTTTGTTTACTTTATTATATATTAGCTTTGTTCTAAGTCAAACTTTATGAAGTTTGACCACAGTTTTATAAGAAACAATATGAGCATCTAGAATAACAATTAAGTACATACATAACATGTGGAGATATATTTAATAGTGAACCTAACGGTATTGATTCGGTATTGTAGATGTTTTTTCTTAAGAAACTTGTTCAAAGTTATACAATTTAACTGAAGAAAAATGTACCGGGTAAAAAAAACAAAAGGAGTAAATTAATTTTGCTAAGTAGTAAACATTTTTTTTGCGAGGGTAAAAGAGATTTATTTCAAGACCACAGGGTTACAATCAAGAGGCAAAAGTTCCTCCATGCAAGATGGACCTCTACCTAGCCATACGGCAGTAGTGTTCTCCGTACGACTATACAAAGCCAATCGATCTGCTACCCTATTTTGTTCACGCTTAACTTTCGAAGAAATAAACTCTCGATCACCCATAAGATGCTGAATCTCAGCCATCAAGTGTCCATAAGCGGAATACCGAAGGCTATCCCCCTTCAATGCCATCAGTGCATCCGATGAGTCGGATTGGACAATGACAACCCCTCACTATGTTGAATAGCCAGGGCCATTCCTTGCATTAGAGCATGTATTTCGGCTTCCAGTGCGTCATTGCAGTTAAATATGCATCGGTACGCTGCAAATATAACACTGCCATCATACCTTTGTAGAACCATCCCTGCTGCTGCTGAACCATCTGCCTCGGAAAAGGCTCCATCCATAGACAGAGCGATCTGTCCGGGTGGAGGCCTCAGCCAGGGCAGCGCCGGGGCTGCAACTCGCGGAGCAGCCGGGTTGATATCCACTGTCGACACCTTTCCCTTCAATATTTCTTCAGTGGTATACTTTCTTGCCAAATGCAGTGATGCCATGTAACTTTGGAGGTAGTCTGCTGATCGTTGCGGTAGAAGGGATCGCCTTGCCATGTGTAAGATCAAATCGCAGTGACCAGATTCTCCAAAGTAGCATTATTGTGCAGTCCCTCATTGTATCATTACAATTTATGTGAATATTCAGTAGCCAATCCTTCCCTGTATCCCTCAACAACTGATTATCCGGCAAAGCCCAAACCTGGCGCATTTGCATCCATAATGCTTGTGCATGATCACATGTGATAAGTGCGTGGAAACTTGTTTCCTTCTCATAACCACATAGCGGGCATGTGTCACGCGTAGATATGTGTCTATACACTTCTTGCATGTATTTGTTGCAAGTGCCCCGGACACCACCTTACAGGCTAGTATCCGCATCTTCAGAGGTAGGTTGGCATTCCAGACCCGTCTTCATATCAAACGATGCCCGTCGGGTGTAGCGCTAGAGGCTCCCAGCCCTGCGGACACGTTTGTAGTAACGAGGTGATATGCACTTTTAACTGTAAACTTTCCACTCTTCTCCGGAAACCATGCTAAAAAGTCTTGCCCGCCTCTAGGGGACGTCCAAATCTTCAGTATTTCACGAACATCCATGTTGCAAAAATATTGCCTTAGTCTATGCACGTTCCATGCTCCTGACTTATCCTAGAAATCAGCCACCCAGTTATATCTGCAATTGCCTTTCGGGGTGACCGGTTTGAAATCATGTCTCCTGGGGATCCATGCATCTCTCCATGTTTTGATCAACGTACCATTACCCACTCTCCAAATTAGTCCTTTCTTCAACAATTCAAGGCCATGTATGATTCCTTTCCAGACTGCAGACAAGCTAGAAGGGAATATCGTGTCCAATAGATTACCATTTGGTAGTATTTGGCCCGAAGAAATCGATCACAAAGACTGTCCGGGCTGTCTAGTAGCCTCCAAGCCTGCTTAGCTAGCAGCGCCTGGTTAAATTCCCACATATCTCTGAACCCCATACCTTCCAAGTCCTTGGGTAGAATCATCTTCTCCCAAGTGAGCCAAGCCATTTTCCTTTTACCGTTCTCCACTTCCCAACAATATTATCTCATCATCCGAGTTAAATCATCACAGACGGCTAAGTAGTAAACATTGTCTTCATAATAATTTGGTGGAGGAAATACTTTATGCTATTGTCTTTGGATTTGAATTGTACTCCCCCCGTCCCACAATATAAGATCGTTTTTCAAGCTATATCAAAACTACCACAGTTGGAGCTATGTTTGGTATCATCTCTCAATTAAAAATGAATTGGTATCACTATTTCTTTTATATAAAAGTCACTATGTTTGGTTCAGAATGTCACACATTGACCGGTGGGGCTATTGGTCAGGGCCGACATGGTGAAAAGTCCACGTCGACATGTTTGACTCATCTCTCTCTCTCATCTTTGTCTCCCTCTCTCCCCCCTTGTGTCTTATGAGTCAGGCTATGACCCTGCCCCGAGCGAGGGCATGGTCGGAGAGTATGTAGAACACAGGGAGGATGCAAAAGCACCATGGGCAAAGGTGGCGAGCAGCGTGGAGTGAGGACGAGGGTGCTTCCTCTGGAAAAAAAATTGGCATGCGTTTTTGGCTTTTTAGATGGTTTTTCCGGAATTTTTCGGCTTTACGGTTTTTCAACAATCTTTCTTAGCTTTTGGACAATTTTTTATTTTTTATTGGCATGGAAAACTCGTTTCATCCCCCTCCCCACAAGAAGTATGGTTTTGCTTCCGCGAGAGGCATGAATTTGCTTACGCAAGAGGCACGGCCGTGTCTCTCGTAAAGGAAAAAAAACACGTTTTCATTTTTTTCTTCTGCAAGAGGCATGGCTTTGCTTCCGCGAGAGGCACGGTCGTGCCTCTCGGAAACGACAAAAAACCACATTTTTTTCCTTCAGCGAGAAGCACGGTTTTGCTTCCGCGAGAGACACGAATTTGTTTTCACGAGAGGCACGGTTGTGTCTCGGAAACAAAAAACGCGTTTTCCCCTTCCACGAGAGGCACGGGCTTGATTTCGTGAGAGGCCCGGATTTGCTTTCACGAGAGACACAGTCGTGTCTCTTTCGGAAAGGAAAAAAACATGCTCCCGGTTTGGCTTTTTGTCTTTTTTCTCGTGAAAAAGAAAGTTCGTCAAAACCTATCGACATAGGATCTAGTTTTGAAGATCTCAATGTGAGGAATCCAACGGCCAAAACGATTTGAGATTTGGACGCACGTTTAAGAGATAAAACTTTTGAATAAACGGATTTACGAAAAAAAACTCACAGGTTGCGAGAGGTGACGCATATGCAGTGTGTCATTTGTCACAACCTGGGAGGTGAGAGTGAATTTTACAAATAGTGCTACTTAATTAATGACTTTTGCTTTTTTAATGCTATTAGAGCATCTCCAACAGCCGCGCTACGCGCCGCGCACAAAAAACTACTTTGCCGCGCGCCCTTTGCTTGGTTTTGCGTGGCCGGCAGCGCTGGCTCCAACAGCCGCACTAAAATGCAGCACGCGCGCCGCTCAAGCAGCGCGCGACTCGCTGGGGCATTGCATATGTTGCATTTTGGACACAAAATGGAGTTGAAACCTTCAAAATGCAATGAACATGACATATAAATTTCACACAAACAAGTTGATGAATAAAAATTCATGCCCACAAGTTCAAAATCATGCCCACAAGTTCAAAATGCAAACCAAGTTCATGACACAAGCGAAAGACACATCAAGCCTCGTCCTCATCTTCGGAAGACGATCCTTCCTCCTCCTCATCTTCGGACCGCGCGCCCAACTACATATGCCGCGCGCGCGGTTATTATGCGCGCGCTGGAGCTTGTCTAAAGGTTGCGCGCGCTAAAATGGCAAAATTGGCGGCGCGGCGCTTGTCTAGGAAAGTGACCCGCTCAATGCGCGGGCTAGTATTTTGTAATGTTGAATGCTGAGGACATATGATTTTGTAATTTTGAATATCTATTATCCATATATAATTTTACATGTTAATTATGTATGTCGTACTAACTATTTTTATGATCACAGACGTCGTGCATATTATATTAATATATCATTTTTGTTGCTTTTTTCCACTTTTTTATATTTTATTTTCTAAACATAGATTTAAGTATCATTCTTTACATTTAGGCATGGTAAATTTGCTAAAGATGTGCAAAATAGTCATTTAAAAAAATCACACATAAAGTTGGGAGTGTATATATATATATATATATATATATATATATAGTACACATATCCATTAAATCTGTCGTGGTAGGTATTTATTTCCATGGTCATTTGATTTAGTTAAGTTTGATCTCACATTGTCCACAATTTCAAGAAACATCTTCCATAGTACTTCGCTGAAAAATAAATCTTTATAGGTTGCATCATTTTGCAATGTAGATAAATCTATGTTTACCACATTTTTTCTCTAACATCCTTGTGGATAGCAAATTAATATAAACTAAATTAATTTGTATTGCGTTTCTTGTAAAGAAAGGATTATACATAGAAAATGGTTGACTTCTGTACATAGAAACTATTTGTACTTTAGCTTTCCATTCATGGTATATGTAAGATAATTTCATAAGCTTTTTATAGGTAAAATGTACATTATGTTATCTGTATCACCATTACATTGATATATAGAATCATTCTCTTGCTCGTTTCATTAAGTAGTAGAACAAAAAAATCTTGTTCAATCCTAAAATAGTTTTTCATGTTTCATAAGGTTCTTCCATTAAGATGCATCTTAATACAGGGGTGTACAAAAAGTGCTTGTAAAGTATAATTCTTTGTGAGGCATAAGGTTCTATGAAAGTTTGATGTGCATTGAGCAAAATAGATATTTTACTCCAAGAAAAGCATGACACACCCTAGCCACAAACAACCATAAGAATCACAACATTGGACAATTTGGTATTTGTACCTTTGCAGGCTCATCCAGAATGAATCAAGTTGATTTTATCATATGAAAAGATATCCCATACAGTGTGCTTCATTTCCGATGGAATCTCTACAGGCTCTTTGCCGAGTTGATATTTACACAACTATTCAAGTCTTTCAATATACTATATATAGTATAATGCACTGTTGTGATAGAGGGGCGACTACCCGTTAGATTATAACATAAACAGGAGAATTGAAACGACAAACGTATAATGCACTGTTGTGAACTTGTGACAAACATACACATGGACTAATACTCCTTACAACTCGAGTAGCTTGAAAAAACTGCAATAAGGAAGAAGGTAGCATGTATATGTTATTATTTCTATATGACATCTTAGATCACTCTTGCCAGATTAGCAATGACCAATCCTATATAAGAATGATCATTTTACTTGACAGTTAGTGGAATCATGCATTAATCGATTGGGACTGGCGGTTCGTAATGGTCTTGAGGCAAGCCCGAAATAGGTGAATACCTACCTATGGGGGAGAACCACAGAAATTTTGGGTTTGTCAGGCAGCACATGTGTTCAAACCATCAAACAGTCTTCTTTAGGCGGCGATTCCTGTTGGTAGCCCTTCAGTTTTAGGTAGCTCCTGTTTGGTAACTCCACATCTGAACTGTAATTGCAGACCCATTAAAGAATACTGCATTTGTAAACAGTCCACAACAACTATTCAACTTCTAGCTCTTCTGGAGAAAGCTACCTTGACCTAACTCATGTGAGCTTTCCATCATATGCCTGCAATTAAAATCAATGTACTTTTTGCTGATAGGCTTCTTCCAATCTGTTTAGCATCTTACATTGAAAACATTATAGCCTAAATCAATTCAAAGTGTTCAGTAAACAACATGGGAGATAATTTCAAAACAAATATAACAAAGCTTGAGAGAGAGCCGCTATTTAAGAAGACTTTCTTAAGGAAAATTGTATTTACAGAAAAGAATGAAGACATATCTCTGATGGAATGATAAGATACTATGAATGGACAGCTTTGCCAATATTCATGGCAAGCGGTCATAAGCATATATAACTACATTAGTTGTATGATATCAAGGTATGTATGCTAGCAGGAATACCCTTTATGGAGACTGCGTGAATATGTAGCAGAAATGAGCTTCAATCTAAATTGGATGCGAGTACCTGAGATTTTTATTAAAAATGTACAGAAATATTGACATACTATATTTACTTAGAAATAACAGACAACTTCAAAAGGGCAACAATACGATTTTTCACTACTATAAAACTCATCCAGCTAAAGGACTCTTCTATAAAACACATCCAATTAAATGAACTTCCAAATAATTCTACATATACCAAAAAAAACAAATAAGTTGCGTGAGCAACATCGGTATGAATAAAACATTTTCCCTTTAACATATAAATTGCTTGTTTTGTGGTTGGATCATCTGATTCATAGTATTTCCATTTTCCTAACAGTGTCAATGTACCAAAATGTTCAGATTTTGTTCAGATCAAATAATTGCTACTACGTAAGATGTTGAACTTTATTTGCATACGCAGCGAAGTTATGCCAACTTATTTAATTTAAGAGTAAGTAAACCACTAAACAGGATGATTGAGTCTAAATCGGATGGAAATACCTGAGCTTTTAGGAAAAGAAATTGTACCGGAGTAAAGCTCGTACTTATTTTTTTCTCTGAGAAATAATAGACATCTTCAGAAGGGCAACATTATGACTCTTGCCTTCTACAAATCATCCAGTTAAAGGATCTCTTATATAAAACTCATCAAATTAAATTAACTTCTGAATAGTTCTACATATACGTAGAACAGTACTGGTAAACAAACTGGTTGGGTGAGCACATCTGTATGACGAAAACATTATCCGTTCAACATACACATTGAATATTTTGTAGTTGGATAATCTGAATCTTAGCTTTTCTATTTCCTAACATAGTTAATGCATCTAGCTGTAAAGATTCAGTTTAGATCAAAACAACTGCTACTACATAAGATCTTGAACCTGTAACTGCAGATGCAGCAAACTTATGCCAACTTATTTAATATAACATATACACCCACCGTCCCAAAATAAGTGACTCAAGTTTGTACTAACTTTTCAAACTTGAGTCACTTATTTTGGGATGGAGGGAGTAGTAAACATCTAAAATCTTATCCCGGCTGTTCGTCTAAACCTGACATTGACTTACAATACTCAGTTAATCTATCCATCAAAATCATAAGAAATAGCAGCATGGTTGCAGAGCCATATTAGATTACAGACGGAAGAACGAAAAACCGAGTATATGCAAACGTAAGAATAAAGGATCAGCATGTCTCGAGGGCAAGTTTCGTTTGTTCAAGGAGACGAAGTTGCAGCTCGATGATGCCCAATAAGATGATACACTGCATCACTACAATCTCCAAGGAGTACACAAAGGATTAAATTAACTTCTGAATAGTTCTACATGTACGTAGAACAGTACCTGTAAACAAACAGGTCGAGTGAGCACATCTGTATGAAAAACAAATTATCCCTTTAATGTACACATTGACGATTTTGTGGTTGGATAATCTGATTCCTAGCTTTTCTATTTCCTAATAGATAGCTGTACAGATTGAGTTTAGATCAAGCAAGTGCTACTACCTAAGATCTTGAACCTGTAATTGCATATGCAGCAAACTTATGCCAATTTGTTTAATATAACATAGTCAACATCTAAACAGAGTTTGAGACAAAACAAATCATCTTATCACTCCTGTTCTTCTAAACCCGACATTGACTTGCAACACTCAGTTAATCTATCCAACAAAATCATAAGCAATGGCAGCATGGTTGCAGAATCATATTAGTTTACAGGTGGGAGAACGAAAAACCGAGTATACAGACGTAAGAATAAAGGATCCGCGTGTCTCAACGGCAAGTTTCGTTTACTCGAGGAGACGAAGTTGCAGCTCGATGATGCCGAATAAGACGATGCACAGCATCACTACAATCTCCAAGGAGTACGTGAAGGATGAGTGAGGAGGCGTAACCTAATTTGTGAGCTGGGAGGGTTCCAACGACGCATCACAACTCATAATGGCCTTTTAGATCTGGAGCTTATTTTTGCATTGATCCTACTTTACATTCCTCCACAGCTCCCTCATCCTAATTATATTGGTAGGAGGAGGTGCAGGAGGAGGTATCAAGGCCAGTGGAGGAGGCATGGCGAGTGGAGAAGGATGGATCGGCAGCGGCGATGTGGAAACGTGTTGATCGTGAAAGCTAGGGTTTTTCAAGATGCAGGTTCTTCCACGATGGCCTAGCTTTTAGACTTGTAATATCTGGTCCCACATGATTCTAAGGACCCACGATGCAACCTTCCACAAGTTTTATATATAGACAAAGCTTTTAGACTTTTACCTGGTCTCTCACGTTATTGTAAAGAGGATGGCATTGGTGGGTAATTTGATTACTTTTAAAGTGCATCTAACGGTTGTGGTTTTCTGATGTGTAAAACTAAAGGTTGGATGTTTCTAATTTTTGTGGAATTTTCTAGTTAATTCTCTTTTTTCTAGTTAGCCCATTAAGTACTTTTTATATATAATAGAAGATTAGTGATTTTGCTTTTTTTAGCTAATCTGTACTCTTTATTAAACGTTCAAAATCAGCGGAATACAGATAATTTCGGGCAAAATAGCGAGCCACACATGGCGCCCGGGAGGGAGGGATGTGCCTCTCCATTATGTCTCCTACTCTCGTAAATAAAATCAACATCACTAAAAGACCTCCTTTGATGCTTGATATCTTGTAGAATTGGGAAGAACCTGCACGGGGAGTCATCTGCAATCCTAGCCACAACTTCTTGACAGTCCGACGCTACACATACGGACCGAACGTGTAAATCCAAAGCGAGTGCTAGCGCCTCGCTGCATGCCCGTGCCTCAAGGATTGCCGGATCCAAAAGACCCTCAAAAATGACGGCAGAAGCGCCGAGATATTTACCATGCTTGTCTCGGCACACCACGGCTGATGCGCCCCTATCCCCAATCTTGGAGAAGCCTCCGTCCGCGTTTATCTTGACATCATGGGCTGCGGGTGGCAGCCATGCCGGTTGTACTAGCAGCCCCGCAGGTACTCGGGGCCTTACATGCAGGTCCCTGGGAATTGCATGCATGCCCTTGGATGTTACATGCAGGTCCTTGGACAACGCATGCAGTTCTTTGGTGCATGCCCCCTTCTCTGGAATTTGGTCGAGCTCCGTCATGAACTTTTGAACAAACACATGGGTACTGAGGGGGCTTTGAAACTGGTTATCATGTTCCTTAGAGATGATATCGGGGAGAATAAGCTTGAGCCGGTTAGCCAAAACCTTGGATGCAATCTTGAAGATCACATTGCAGAGACTAATCGGTCTAAACTGTCCTAAATTTTTTGGACTTGCAATCTTGGGAATTAACACGATGAACGTTTTGTTTATCTCCTCCAGAGAATCCTCTCCCTTCAGAACTCTCAGCACCATGCCAGTTACCTCATCACCACACAACTCCTAGTGCCTTTGGAAAAAGTGTGCTGGAAAGCCATCAGGCCCTGGAGCCTTGGTAGGGAACATTTGGAATAAAGCGGCTTTCACTTCGGAATTGGTGTATTGAGAATTGAGCATATCATTCATGGCAGCATCCACCCTGGGTGGTATGTGGGACAACACTTCCTCAATCCCCACTGTATTTTCAGAGGCATAGAGATTACCATAGAAACTCGCAGCCATACTAGCCATCTCTTGAGCATCTGTGCACACCGTGCCGTCTGATCGTTGTAGTTCAGTGATGCGGTTTCTTGCTTTTCGTGAACTAGCCTTCCGATGGAAAAATTGGGAATTGTTGTCCCCCTCCGCGAGCCACTGTATACGTGCACATTGGCGCCACATAATTTCCTCGCGCAAGCATAGCTCAGCCATGCAGGCCTCGACTCGCTCCTCCGCTAGTGACGGTCCCACATGGTCAGGTAGTGCGCGCAGCTCCGCAAGTTGCTGACGTAATGAACGCAGCTCCGCCCTGACTGCACCAAATGTAGTGCGTCCCCACTTTTGCAATCGCCCGGCTACAGAGGCCAACTTTTCATAAAGTGTGGCGACTGTCTGGGCCTTGCCAGTGGAATTCCAGGCTTCCAAAACAACATCACCAAACCTCGGATCATGTTCCCACATGCACTCATACCGAAACTGTTTTTGCTTTTCTCTCACACTTGCACGAACAAGCTCCGTTTCCAACAATATAGGGCAATGATCAGACTTTGCTGCAGTTAAGTGTTCCACCGTGGCAAAAGGAAAAAGTATAGACCAGTCGGCCGAACCCAAGGCTCTATCCAACCGGATCCTGCAAAAATGACCTCCTGCCACTTTCTTCTCCCAAGTCCAGTCGAGACAGCGGTATCCCAGATCCGCAAGTCCACATATATCCACAGCCTCTTTGAAAGCTTCAATCTGTGCGCTATCCCGCTCGTTTGGCCCGAACTATTCCTCAGGGCGCAATATCTCATTGAAATCACCAATACAAAGCCATGGAAGAGTGCTCTCGCCCCTCAGCCGTTTCATTGTGTTCCATGTTTTGTACCGGAGGGATCTAGTTGCCTCCCCATAAAAACATGAGAGGCGCCATTGTTCCTTCCCTGTTTCCAGCACCCAAGCATCCACATGATACTCCGAAAAGTTTTTTATTGCAACCTCCACCGAATTTTTCCAAAAGATACAAATACCTCCACTACGACCACTACTACCAACACCAAAACTGAAATCAAAACCTAAAGAGAAACGAAGACCTTTAACACGACTTTTTTGTAATTGAGTCTCAACTAAACAAAGAATAGTAGGCGAACTAAGCTCCACCAGGTCGCGGAGTTCTCGAACTGTCGCGGGATCGCCTATCCCACGACAGTTCCAGCTTAGTATTTTCATTGGGCCTGGCGGTGCTCCGAGGAGAAGCCCGCCAATAATGCCATCTTCTCTGTTCCTTTCTTCAAAGGTAACCCTGCCTTCTTAGCTTTCTTGGCATCCCTCGGGGAGACATATGATGGGGGTGGCGGTGGGATTGCTCTTTGATGACTCACAAGTATAGGGGATCTATCGTAGTCCATTCGATAAGTAAGAGTGTTGAACCCAACGAGGAGCAGAAGGAAATGATAAGCGGTTTCCAGCAAGGTATTCTCTGCAAGTACTGAAATAAGTGGTAACAGATAGTTTTGTGATAAGATAATTGTAACGAGCAACAAGTAACAAAAGTAAATAAGATGCAGCAAGGTGGCCCAATCCTTTTTGTAGCAAAGTACAAGCCTGGACAAACTCTTATATGATGTAAAGCGCTCCCGAGGACACATGGGAATATCGTCAAGCTAGTTTTCATCACGCTCATATGATTCGCGTTCGGTACTTTAATAATTTGGTATGTGGGTGGACCGGTGCTTGGGTGCTGCCCTTACTTGGACAAACATCCCACTTATGATTAACCTCTATTGCAAGCATCCGCAAAATACAACAAAAGTATTAAGGTAAACCTAACCATAGCATGAAACATATGGATCCAAATCAACCCCTTATGAAGCAACGCATAAACTAGGGTTTAAGCTTCTGTCACTCTAGCAACCCATCATCTACTTATTACCTCCCAATGCCTTCCTCTAGGCCCAAACAATGGTGAAGTGTCATGTAGTCGACATTCACATAACACCACTAGAGGGGAGACAACATACATCTCATCAAAATATCGAACGAATACCAAATTCACATGACTACTAATAGCAAGACTTCTCCCATGTCATCAGGAACAAAAGTAACTACTCACAAAGCATAAACATGTTCATAATCAGAGGGGTATTAATGTGCATATAGGATCTGAACATATGATCTTCCACCAATTAAACCAACTAGCATCAACTACAAGGAGTAATTAACACTACTAGCAACCTAGTAGCACCAATCCCGGACTTGGAGACAAGAATTGGATACAAGAGATGAACTAGGGTTTTGAGATGAGATGGTGCTGATGAAAATGTTGATGGAGATTTCCCTCTCCTGATGAGAGGAGCATTGGTGATGACAATGGCGATGATTTCCCCCTCCGAGAGGGAAGTTTCCCCGGCAGAACAACCCTGCCAGAACCCTAGATTGGTTCCACCAAGGTTCCGCCTCGTGGCGGCGGAGTTTCGTCCGAGAAGATGGCTTATGATTTTTTCCCATCGAAAGAGTCCATATAGAAGAAGATGGTCACCAGAGGGCCACCAGGGGGCCCACGAGGTAGGGGGGCGCGTTCAGGGGGGTAGGGCGCACCCCCACCCTCGTGGGCAGGGTGCGCCCCCCTGGTGAAGTTCTTGCGCTCAATATTTTTTATATATTTGGAAAACATCATTCGTGAAATTTCAGGACTTTTGGAGCTGTGCAGAATATGTCTCTAATATTTGCTCCTTTTCCAGCCAGAATCCCAGCTGCCGGCATTCTCCCTCTTTATGCAAACTTTGTAAAATAAGAGAGAATAGGCATAAGTATTGTGACGTAATGTGTAATAACAGCCCATAATGCAATAAATATTGATATAAAAGCATGATGCAAAATGGACGTATCAACTCCCCCAAGCTTAGACCTCGCTTGTCCTCAAGCGAAAAGCCAAAATCAAAAAATATGTCCACATGTTTAGAGATGAAGGTGTCGATAAAAATAAAATATGGACATGAGGGCATCATGATCATTCTTAGAACAGGAACTTATATAATTCTTGTCATATGATGTCTTATGCTAGAGTAATAATTCAATCACAATGTGAAGTACGAATCGTAAACTTCATTGAAAACTAACAACTATAATCTCAGTCATTGAGGCAATTGCAATTTATCATAACATAGGAAAGAGTCAATGTATAAGAGCTTTTCAGCAAGTCCACATACTCAACTATCATATACTCTTTCACAATTGCTGACACTCACGCAATACTTATGGGTATGGAGTTTTAGTCGGACACAGAGAAAGATAGGGGCTTATAGTTTTGCCTCCCAACGTTTTACCTCAAGGGTAATGTCAACAGTAATAGTTCATGAAAACCCACATCCAATTAGCCATATATACCAGGATCTTTACAACATATTGTGCTTGCCAAAGGATAAAATGTAAAAAGGAAGGGTGAAGATCACCATGACTCTTTTGCAGCTTAGGAGATAAAAGTAAAAGATAGGCCCTTCGCAGAGGGAAGTAGAGGTTGTCATGCGCTTTTATGGTTGGATGCACAAAATCCTAATGTGAAAGAACATCACTTTATATTGCCACTTGTGATATGGACCTTTATTATGCAGTCTGTCGCTTTTATTACTTCCATATCACACGATCGTATAAAGCTTATTTCCTCCACACCAATCAATCATACATATTTAGAGAGCAATTTTTATTGCTTGCACCGATGACAACTTACTTGATGGATCTTACTCAATCCATAGGTAGGTATGATGGACTCTCATGGCAAAACTGGTTTAAGGGTATTTGGAAGCACAAGTAGTATCTCTACTTGGTGCAATGAATTTGGTTAGCATGAGGGAGAAAGGCAAGCTCAACATGTTGGAGGATCCAAGACAATATAATTTATCTCAGATGTAAGAAAACATAACCCATTATGTTGTCTTCCTTGTCCAATGTCAACTCTTTAGCATGTCATATTTTAATGAGTGCTCACAATCATAAAAGATGTCCAAGATAGTATATTTATATGTGAAGACCTCTCTGTCTTTATTACTTCCTATTAATTGCAACGATGACCAAAACTATGTTTGTCAACCCTCAATAACTTTTATTCATCATACTCTTTCTATGTGAGCTCATTACTCTCCATAAGACTCACATGATCTCTTTGTTTCTTTTTATTTCTTTCTCTTTTCCTTTATTCACTTGGGATCATGGCAAAAATAATCAAGCCCTTGACTCAACACTAATCTTTATTATATAGCTCACGGACTCGATTACATAGAAGGATAATAAAGCAAAACTCACAACTAGATCATACTAAGAACTTTTATTCTACTAGATCAAAATATTACCAAAAGGATCGAACTAAGAAAAACGGTAAAGATAAAAGTGATGGTGATACAATACTGGGGCACTCCCCCAAGCTTGGCAGTTGCCAAGTGGAGTGCCCATACCCAGGTGATTATGTCTCTCTTTTAGGGGATGGTGATGTGATGTTCTTGGCGATGATGCCCCTCAAGATACGATTCTCCTCCTCAAGCTTGTTGACTTGCTGCTTGAGGTCCATTATTTCCTTTCGGAGTGTTCCTGTAACAGCCAAAGCTCCCTGCACCCAAGGGTGCTGCATAGCTGTGGGAGAACCAGTGACACTATTTTTCATATTCTCATAAGGAATAAATCTAACATTGGAAGGGATAACCGAATTTGGAATAGCCGAGCTCTGAAGTTCTCCCATTGTGAATCCAGCTCAGAAGCGGGAAGTGACTTCTTGATCCTCTTCCATGGCATCGATCCTCTTTAATCCAGCCTCCATCCCTTCCTCTATTGTTGGCCCAGAGGGGTCAACATTGTTGTTTGTCATTGATCTCGGTGCCGGATGAGACACCCGACTCTCCCCGACTGACTCTTGCGAAGACATCCTGCTCTAATCTGCAGCAGTAATAGCTCGAAACACAAACATGAGATTTTTGCATGATACAGGAGTCAAAACCCCCGGGAGGTTATATAATGAATTTTTACCGACCAAAATATGTGTTCTGTAAGAAAACGGAGTCCGGAGAGCACACGAGGTGCCCACGAGGTAGGGGGGCGCGCCCTCCACCCTCGTGGAGCCCTCGTGTCCTTTCCGGATTGCTGCTTATTTTTCTATTTTTCTAAATATTCCAAAACGGAGAAGTATTGCCTTAAAAACTGTTTTGGAGTCGGTTTACTTACCGTACCACATACCTATTCCTTTTCGGAGGCTGAAACGTTCCGGAAAGTGTCCCTTATGTATTCCTCCGGGGTTACGGTTTCAATAACATTTGTTTCAACATTTATGGGATTACCTGAGATATAATGTTTGATTCTTTGACCATTTACCACCTTCGGATTTGTGCCTTTGAAGTTGTTGATTTTATGGCACCGGAACGGTAGACCTCCTCGATAACGTAGGGACCTTCCCATTTAGAGAGAAGTTTTCCTGCAAAAAATCTTAACCGAGAGTTGTATAGTAATACATAATCACCTAAATTAAACTCACGCTTTTGTATTCTTTTATCATGCCACCTTTTAACTTTTTCTTTAAACAACTTGGCATTTTCGTAGGCTTGGGTTCTCCATTCATCAAGTGAGTTAATGTCAAATAACCTCTTCTCACCGGCAAGTTTAAAATCATAATTTAGTTCTTTAATAGCCCAATAAGCCTTGTTTCTAGTTCGATAGGTAAGTGACATGCTTTTTCATAGACCATTTTATACGGAGACATACCCATAGGATTTTTATATGCAGTTCTATAGGCCCATAATGCATCATCAAGTTTCTTGGACCAATTCTTTCTGGACCTATTAACAGTCTTTTGCAAAATTAATTTGAGTTCCCTATTACTCAATTCTACTTGACCACTAGACTGAGGGTGATAAGGAGATGCAATTCTATGATTAACATCATATTTAGCAAGCATTTTACAGAAAGCACCATGAATAAAATGTGAACCACCATCAGTCATTAAATATCTAGGGACTCCAACCCTTGGAAAGGTAACTTCTTTAAGCATTTTAATAGAAGTGTTATGATCATCACTACTAGTTGGAATAGCTTCTACCTACTTAGTAACGTAATCAACAGTAACTAAAATATGTGTATAACCATTAGAGGAAGGAAAAGGTCCCATATAGTCAAAGCCCCAAACATCAAATGGTTCAATAACAAGTGAATAACTCATAGGCATTTCTTGACGTCTACTAATATTACCAATTCTTTGACATTCATCACAAGATAAGACAAACTTACGGGCATCCTTGAAGAGAGTAGGCCAACAAAAACCAGATTGCAGTACCTTATGTGTAGTCCTATCTCCAGCATGGTGCCCTCCATAAGCTTCGGAGTGACACTTGCGTAGGATCTGTTCCTGTTCATGCTCAGGTACACAACATATAATAACACCATCTACTCCTTCTTTATAAAGATGTGGGTCATCCCAAAAGTAATTCCTCAAATCATAAAAGAACTTTTTCTTTTGCTGGTATGTGAAACCAGGTGGTATAAACTTAGCAACAATGTAATTAGCATAATCAGCATACCATGGAGCAGTATGAGAAGTATTTATGACATTTAATTGCTCATCGGGAAAGCTATCATCAATAGGTAGTGGGTCATCAAGCACATTTTCTAACCTAGATAAGTTGTCTGCAACGGGGTTCTCAGCTCCTTTTCTATCAACAATATGTAAATCAAATTCTTGAAGCAAGAGAACCCATCTAATAAGTCTAGGTTTAGCATCTTTCTTTTCCATAAGATACTTAATAGCAGCATGATCAGTGTGAATAGTTACTTTAGAATCAACAATATAGGGTCTAAACTTATCACAAGCAAATACAACTGCTAAGAATTCTTTTTCAGTAGTAGCATAATTTCTTTGAGCATTGTCTAGAGTTTTACTAGCATATTGAATAACATTTAGCTTCTTATCAACTCTTTGTCCTAGAACAACACCTACAGTATAATCACTAGCATCACACATAATTTCAAAGGGTAAATTCCAATCAGGTGGCTGAACAATAGGTGCAGAAATCAATGCTTTCTTAAGTATTTCAAATGCTTCTACACAATCATCAGCAAAGACAAATGGTATATCTTTTTGTAATAAATTAGTCAGAGGCCGAGAAATTTTTGAGAAGTCCTTGAACCTCCTATAAAAACCAGCATGACCAAGGAAACTTCTTATACCTTTGATGTCCTTGGGACATGGCATCTTTTCAATAGCATCAACCTTGGCTTTATCAACTTCAATACCTCTTTCAGAAACTTTATGCCCCAAGACAATACCTTCATTAACCAGAAAGTGGCACTTTTCCCAATTCAGGACAAGATTAGTTTCTTCACATCTCTGCAAAACTCGATCAAGGTTGCTCAAGCAATCATCAAAAGAAGATCCATAGACGGAAAAGTCATCCATGAAAACCTCACAAATCTTTTCACAAAAGTCAGAGAATATAGCCATCATGCATCTTTGAAAGGCAGCAGGTGCATTACATAAACCAAAAGGCATACGTCTATAAGCAAAAGTACCAAAAGGGCTTGTAAAAGTAGTCTTTGATTGATCTTTGGCTGACACAGGTATTTGAGAGAAACCAGAATAACCATCTAGAAAGCAAAAATGTGTATGTTTGGATAATCTTTCTAGCATTTGATCGATAAAAGGTAAAGGGTAATGATATTTTTTAGCAGCCTTATTTAATTTGCGGAAATCAATTGCCATCCTATAACCAGTAATAATTCTTTGAGGAATCAATTCATCTTTATCATTAGGAACAACAGTAATACCTCCCTTCTTAGGGACACAATGGTCAGCGCTTACCCATTGACTATCAGCAACGGGGTAAATTATACCTGCCTCAAGGAGCTTTAGTATCTCCTTTCTTACCACTTCTTTCATTTTAGGATTCAACCGGCGTTGATGATCACGAACTGGTTTAGCATCTTCTTCCAAATTAATTTTATGTTGACATAGAGTGGGACTAATGCCCTTAAGATCATCAAGAGTATACCCAATAGCAGCACGGTGCTTCTTCAGAATTTTTAATAATCTCTCTTCTTCATGTTCTAAAAGGTTAGCACTAATAATAACAAGATATATATTTTTCTCATCAAGATAAACATATTTAAGAGTATCCGGCAACGGTTTAAGCTCAAACATGGGATCACCCTTGGGTGGAGGAGGATCTCCTAGGATTTTCAATAGGTAAATTATGTTTTAGAATAGGTTCATGTTTAAAGAATAATTCATCTAATTCCCTTCTTTTATTCATAAACATATCATTTTCATGGTCTAGCAAATATTGTTCTAAAGGATCACTAGGAGGTACGGCAATAGAAGCAAGACCAATAATTTCATCCTTACTAGGTAATTCTTCTTCACGGTGTTGTTTACTAAATTTAGAAAAATTAAATTCATGAGTCATATCATCTAAACCAACAGTAACAACATCCCTTTTGCAATCTATGGTAGCATTAATAGTATTTAAGAAGGGTCTACCAAATATAATGGGACACAAACTATCTTGTGGGGAACCAAGAACAACAAAATCAGCAGGATATTTAGTTTTCCCACACGAGACTTCAACATCTCTAACAATTCTAATTGGTGAAATAGTATATCTATTAGCAAGTTTAATTGTGACATCGATATCTTCTAACTCAATAGGTGCAATGTCATGCATAATTTCGTTGTATAAGTCAATAGGTATTGCACTGGCACTAGCACCCATATCACATAAGCCATGATAACAATGATCTCCTATTTAAACAGAAATAACAGGCATGCCTACCACAGGTCTAGGTTTATCTGTATCACGAGGTTTAGCAATTCTAGTAGTTTCATTACAGAAATAAATAGCATGCCCATCTATATTATCAGACAAGAGATCTTTAACAATAGCAATATTAGGTTCAACTTTAACTTGCTCAGGAGGTGTATATGTTT
Organism: Triticum dicoccoides; assembly: GCF_002162155.2. NCBI lineage: Eukaryota > Viridiplantae > Streptophyta > Magnoliopsida > Poales > Poaceae > Triticum > Triticum dicoccoides. Next base: position 662,568,460 of record NC_041392.1, on the reverse strand, counting down.
TAATATTGCTTTTACGAACCACAGTTGAAGCTTTAGCATGATCCTTTATCCTAACAGGGAAAGGTGGTTTCTCAACATAAGAAGTAGGAATAATAGGATCATTATAAGTAATAGTCTTTTCTTCAACTTTAATAGGTGCAGCTACTTTTACTTCTATGGGAGGATGATATTTAAACCACTTCTCCTTGGGGAGATCAACATAAGCAGCAAAAGATTCACAGAAAGAAGCTACTATCTCAGAGTCAAGTCCATATTTAGTGCTAAATTTATGGAAAATATCGGTATCCATAAAAGATTTAACACAATCAAAACTAGGTGTCATACCTGACTCCTTACCATTGTCGAGGTCCCAATCTTCGGAGTTGCGTTTAATTATTTACAATAAATCTCATTTGAATTCAATAGTCTTCATCATAAAAGAGCCAGCACAAGAAGTATCAAGCATGGTGCGATTGTTATCAGAAAGCCGAGCATAAAATTTTTGAATAATCATTTCTCTTGAGAGCTCATGATTGGGGCATGAATATAACATTGATTTAAGCCTCCCCCCAAGCTTGAGCGATGCTTTCTCCTTCGCGAGGCCAAAAATTATATATATAATTGTGATCACAAGAACAAGATGCATAGGATAAAACTTTTGATGGAATTCCAATTTCAATCATTTGTAATTCCAAGACTCCATATCATCACATATCCTATACCATGTCGATGCATCTCCCCTCAAAGATAAAGGGAAGACCTTCTTCTTAACAACATCTCCGGGTACACCTGCAAGCTTAAATAATCCACAAACTTCATCCACATATATTAGATGCTCATCAGGATGTTTTGTTCCATCTCCTAAAAAAGGATTAGCTAGCAGTTTTTCTACCATACCCAAAGGAATTTCAAAGCAAACATTTTCATTTTCAGCAGGTTCAGTAGGTTGAGGAGCAACTCTTTGCTCTACTGGTCGGGGTGAAGATACCCCGAACAAGCCCCTCAGAGGATTACTTTCCATAGTAACAAGTGACAGTAAATTTCAGCACACTATATAAATTTTTCCTTACCAAATTCCACCTACCAAAGGCGCTTCACTCCCCGGCAACGGCGCCAGAAAAGAGTCTTGATGACCCACAAGTATAGGGGATCTATCATAGTCCTTTCGATAAGTAAGAGTGTCGAACCCAACGAGGAGCAGAAGGAAATGATAAGCGGTTTCCAGCAAGGTATTCTCTGCAAGTACTGAAATAAGTGGTAACAGATAGTTTTGTGATAAGATAATTGTAACGAGCAACAAGTAACAAAAGTAAATAAGGTGCAGCAAGGTGGCCCAATCCTTTTTGTAGCAAAGGACAAGCCTGTACAAACTCTTATATGATGTAAAGCTCTCCCGAGGACACATGGGAATATCGTCAAGCTAGTTTTCATCACGCTCATATGATTCGCGTTTGGTACTTTGATAATTTGGTATGTGGATGGACTGGTGATTGGGTTCTGCCCTTACTTGGACAAGCATCCCACTTATGATTAACCTCTATTGCAAGCATCCGCAAATACAACAAAAGTATTAATGTAAACCTAATCATAGCATGGAACATATGGATCCAAATCAGCCCCTTACGAAGCAACGCAAAAACTAGGGTTTAAGCTTCTGTCACTCTAGCAACCCATCATCTACTTATTACTTCCAATGCCTTCCTCTAGGCCCAAACAATGGTGAAGTGTCATGTAGTCGACGTTCACATAACACCACTAGAGGGGAGACAACATACATCTCATCAAAATATCGAACGAATACCAAATTCACATGACTACTAATAGCAAGACTTCTCCCATGTCCTCAGGAACAAAAGTAACTACTCACAAAGCATAAACATGTTTATAATCAGAGGGGTATTAATGTGCATATAGGATCTGAACATACGATCTTCCACCAATTAAACCAACTAGCATCAACTACAAGGAGTAATTAACACTACTAGCAACCTACTAGCACCAATCCCGGACTTGGAGACAAGAATTGGATACAAGAGATGAACTAGGGTTTTTGAGATGAGATGGTGCTGATGAAGATGTTGATGGAGATTGCCCTCTCCCGATGAGAGGAGCGTTGGTGATGACGATGGCGATGATTTCCCTCTCTGAGAGGGAAGTTTCCCCGGCAGAACAGCCCCGCTAGAACCCTAGATTGGTTCCGCCAAGGTTCCGCCTCGTGGCGGCGGAGTTTCATCCGAGAAGATGGCTTATGATTTTTTTCCCATCGAAAGAGTCCATATAGCAGAAGATGGTCACCAGGGGGCCCACGAGGTAGGGGGGCGCGCCCCCCACCCTCGTGGGCAGGATGTGGCCCCCTGGTGAAGTTCTTGTGCTCAATGTTTTTTATATATTTGGAAAACATCATCCATGAAATTTCAGAACTTTTGGAGCTGTGTAGAATAGGTCTCTAATATTTGCTCCTTTTCCAGCCAGAATCCCAGCTGCCGGCATTATCCCTCTTTATGTAAACCTTGTAAAATAAGAGAGAATATGCATAAGTATTGTGACATAATGTGTAATAACAACCCATAATGCAATAAATATTTATATAAAAGTATGATGCAAAATGGACGTATCACTCCTAAAGCCGGATTGACAATGCCTTTGTTACTCTCCAGACCTGCAACAGCAGCCGTGCTATCTGCCAAGACAGGATTCAGGTTCTTATGAGCTGTCAGAGCAGCCTGCTCCTCCTCTCTTGCCTCCCCAGTTTTCAGGGAGCTTGTTACATCTTCCTCATCAGCGGTCGAGTCAAAACCAGCGTCTTGAGATGAGCGTTTGCGTGGTGGAGAACGCTGACGGGTAGCTTGGGCGTTCCGGCCTGCCCTTCCTCTACCCCTTCCGCCCGAACGACCTCCACGCGGAACCCAACCGCTTTGATGCTCTGGTGCAATCTCCCTTCCTTGTGCTAGCATCCAACTGCCCCACTGCTTATGTTTCTCCTCCCAAACACCATCGCCACACTCCTCGTGATTATGGCCCATTAATCCACAAACCTTACAGAAGTAGGGGATCTTCTCATACTTCACCGGAAGGCGGAGTCTTCCCTCTCCCACAACATTCAGCGGTGTGACTCGTGTCAGGGGCTTGTTCACAAGAACCCTAGCTCGAACCCTGACGTAATCACCTTCATAATACAGCCTAGGGGCAAGCTGAATTTCTTTCACCCGCCCGATGCGATGGGCTAATTGATCTACGACCTCTACCTTGCGGTAGAGTTCAGGTATATTATGGATCTGAGCCCACACATATAATCCGTCACACTCAAAAGATGTTGGTTCCTTCTTTCCATCATAATCTTCGATCAACATCCCCACCCCCCTGAAAAGCCATGGGCCTCCATGCACAACTTTCTTCCAATCACCAAGACAGAACATCTGGAAAATAAACAGTTTTTCTCCTGCCTCCCTGTACTTTGGGACTTGTGCGAGCGACCAGATTGACTTCATGCACTCAAACATCGACGATGAACTGAAAGGGCGAGTCGTGTTCACCTTCCCAATCGCCAACCATCTCGCGTCCGCTTCAAACTTCCTCACATCTTCTTCCCCCACCACCACATCATCGAGCTCGTCATCCTGAAGATCCAGATGCTGCAACAGCTCCTCCAGATTCTTCCCGGTCCATCCCGCCGACGATGATTCTGCGCGGCTCGCCATCTAGGGTTACTTCGGTGGAAACGATGCAGATGCGCCAGAGAGCCCAATTCGACCCCCCTGCCGATCAGGAGGATGATCCGTGCAAGGGTTCGGCCGGCGGTAGGTATAACGATAAGATCTCTCGACGGCGATGGGATCGCCGTCAGAGCCTAAAAACCCTAAACGAGAGGGTAGGTTTAGTTCCCTGGATATTAGTGATTTCGCTTAGACGCCAGAAAACTGACTTGGCACACACTGCAATGCCTAGGTGGGCCGGCCCACCAAAGCACAACGCAGTGAACAGTCTCGCAAAAATTACCGCTGAGTTGGCGCACACAACAATGCCTAGATGGGCCAGCCCACGAAAGCACAACACAGTGAACAGTCTCACGAAAATTACCAAGGATTCAAACTCGTGGGGATGGGGTCTTATCCCAGCTTAGCTAACCAGTAGAACCGTTGGACACATGCAATTAATAATGGCGCGAACTGAAGACAGGCATGGTCGCATTATTTAATGCACAATACCGTCTATCATAGTATCACTTAGATTTTTGAATTATTTGAAAAAGATCGTGAATTTGAAAAAGTTTATAAAAAGTTCATCGTTTTTATAAAAGTTCTGAAACTTAAAAAAGTTTAATCGATTTTGAAAAAAGGTCAACGCTTATGAAAAAAAGTTCATCAATTCTAAAAAGAGTTCATCAATTTTGGGAAAAGTTCATCAAATTGAAAAACATTCATCGAGTTTGAATTTTTTTATCACATTTGAAAAAGGTTCATCGAATTTGAAGAAAAGTTCATCAAATTTGAAAAAAGTTCATCAAAATTTTATAAAAGTTCATCGAATTTAAAAAAATATTCATCAAATTTTAACAAGTTCAATTAATTTTAAGAAAAGTTCATTAATCTTGAAAAAATATCATCAAGAGAAAAAGATGTCGATTTTGAAGAAGTATTCATGAATTTAAGAACAGTTGATTGAACCACGAACAAGAAGAAAGAAAAAAAAGCAAAAGGGAAAAATAAAAAGAATAAAGAAAACTAGAAAGAAGAAAAGGATGCAAATATCTATTTATGAGCCCAGGCTCATCTTCACCCGGTTAAAAAATCACAAAAAATAAAACTAAAAATCAAAGAAATCCATTTTTCTTGCATGGTAGATAATTTGGTGTGTGATATGCGCTCCAAATTTCAGATTATAAGGACATATGAGTAGCTCTCAGCAAAAAAGATAAATCAGGTCAAAACAGTACATGAACGGTAAGCTTTTTTATAGACCCCAAATTTGTCTTTTGTACTGAGATCTACTCAAATGTCCAAATGAGCAGAAATTTGGAGCGTACCTCACGCACCAAATTATCTACCACAATTTCTTTTTGGATTTTTTTTTTACTTTTTTTTTTACTTTTTCTTCATTGCGGGTGTAGATGAGCCTGGGCACCAAATCGCTACTGCTGAAGGATGTTAGTATTCAAATGAGGATTGGTGGCGAGATGAGTAGCACATCCTACTTGAAAGCCGGAGGTCTCAGGTTCGATTTGCAACACTGCAGTTTTTTAGTGCATTTAAAAAGAAGATGAAAAGAAAATCCTAGATGGGCCAGCCCAGCGCGGAGGCGCTTCAGGCACCCGTTAGCAAAATCGACTGTAGTTACACTGTGGGTAATTTGGACGGCATGAGGGAAAGCTCCAGAACCCACATGCCACACATTCATTTATGGTAAGATTCATTGTTGAACTTGATTCTCTAAAAGGGCCAGAGAGAACGCAGGGGAGAGCTGCGAGCGGGAATCACAGAATCGCACAGCAACGCCAACAGTGGAGGCCTCCGGGACCCGGCATAGCGAAGATTCATGTTGACGGAGGTTTAATAAGAAGTGGAGATAGGGGAGCTGCAGCAACAGTGTGTAGAGACCATAACGGCATATGTTCCCGGGCTCTTCTGCCATGGTCTTCTCCAGCATAGTGGACCCAGCTAGACTCGAAGCCCTTGCGTGCCGGGAAGCTCTATCTCTCGCGCTTGGTCTGGCGGTGGGTAAGATCATTATCGGAAGCGACTGCAAGACGGTGATTTCAGATATTAGAATGGGCACTGAAGTCAGGCACTCAAGAAGAATCAAAGAGATTGTAGCCCGGTCAGGAGATTTCACTAGCTGCGATTTCTTTTTGAAGGTCGTTCGTCGAATTGGGATGCTCATAATTTAGCTAAACTTTCTTCTAGTTTAGATTCTGGTCGCCATTTGTGGTTGGGCTTCCTCATGATCCCCTTATCATTTCTATAAACCTTGAGACTCATCAATAAAGTGCGGTTTACCACCTAAAAAAAATGCAAAATCAACTGTAATGGGCGCCTGAAGCCCCAAATAGGAAACGCCTCCCTTTTTTTTTCCTAAATATAATTATTTTTAGATATTTCAGTAGAGACTACATATAGATATATATAGACATATTTTAGAGTGTAGATTCACTCATTTTACTCCATATGTAGTCCATATCAGAATTTGTAAAAAGACTTATATTTAGGAACGGAGGTAGATTATATGAAAGGCAAGTAGTAAATGCCTAATCAAAAGAACCCCATAAATGTCAATTCAAATGGTATCATATCCACCTTATCAAATATTTGATTATCATTTAATGGTTTCCAAAATGACAAAATGAAGTTACTAGATTATAATTTATCATATTCAAGCCTAACAATATAAATACACATGTCTACCAACTCTTGTCTTCTACATCTCAAGTTACCAATCCAGTATTCACCATGGCACAAAAGGTGGCAGTAGTAGGTGTGTATATGCTCCTATTAGCGGTCCTCTTCTTTTATGGTAAGTAACGAACATAGTACCAAAGCATTACTACAATTTTCTTGTTGTCAACACTACTACAGACTACCTGGTCCTTGTGATGGTATAACATGTATGAACTTTTGCATACCACTGAAGTATCAAAATGGTGTGGTTTTACTGGAATACGTCCTGGTGATGTAGTTTGCTATTGCTATAATTGCGGGGAAGAGATTTCTGTTGATCAACTGGAGTTGCCTCTATTAGGGGACCCAAGTAGAGAATAAACATGCCACATATGATGGACGCATCGCCACTAAAAGGTTAGTGCTCTTAGTGAGGTCGTCATTTTTAGTATCAAAATAAATTGCCGACGATTGACAAATAGGTTGGCAAGAACTATACCAATATTACGATTATTCTAGTAGTTGGTGGATCTACATGGGCAACCCTGATTCACCGGCAGCAAGGTCCAATCCCCCCTACTATACCATAGGCTTGAGTCTATCCATATGCATCACGTAAGAGCATCTACATCCGCGGACAGTGACTGGACAATCCCCAAATTACCGCCTTCACAGCCGTGTATCTCAAATCTGGTACCCTATAACTCTTTGTGATCAGAGTAATGGTGGACTTTACACGGTTGAAGCAAGTTATATACAACTTTGTTGAAATTAATAAACTGTAGAGAATTAATAATAGAACTAATGGGACGTAACAGTGCAATGGGCTGGTCACCCGGTGCACTGAGCAAATAATAACTATAACAGATCTACTGGGCTGAGGCTCATCTATAGGAGCGAGCGGAAGCTGCAAAACAGTGCTCGCAACAATAGGTTGCTCGGATCTGTACGGGCCATGCCAACAAAGAAGCCGAAATCAATAATTGATGAGTACTCATTTCAAAGATCACTCTCACCTTCCCAGGTTGCGACAGGTGGCGCACTGCATGTGCGTCACTTGTCGCAACCTGAGAGTTTTTCCTTTTTTTTCTTAGATCCGTTTATTCAAATTATTTTATCTCTTGAACCGTGCGTCCAAATCTCGAACCGTTTTCATTGTTGTATTTAATAAATTGATTTATTATTTAACTGTTTGTGACATCTTCACATTTAATCTTCCGGGCATAAAACAAACTATGTTTGATGTGTAATTTTAAACATAGTCTCTCTATACTATAATGAGGCCATACAAAATATTTTTAAGTCATTCAGAGCTCACTTGATATCTATTTGAAAAATATCCCCATTTATTGCATAAATGAGGTTTGCACTATGAGTGATGCCTAGTCTTGTGCTAAAATTGTGAAAGAATTTGTGCAGCTCCCTAATATCACAAGAAGAGTGTATCCAAGGTCTGGGGGTGAGTCTCGGACTAGAACATCAGAAGGCAGAGGGGGTTTACTTATTTATCATTTAACAAAATGGTAAAATAAAATGTCCTAATTAATTATTTAATTATGCAATGAAGATGATATAATAATGACGATAATGCATATGATGCGCAGCAATATAATAGACAAATATATATATATAAGTTATTACTGCAGACTGTTGCACCTACACACGGCCCAGACATATGGTTACTAGTGACCTCAACAAATTTCACTTTGATGCTGACTTCCACGGTGTGTAAAGTTACTACCTCCAATCTGGTTTACTAGGTCCCCTGTTATTTTGTGCTAAAGTTTGACCAGAAATTTAACTAATAAAATGTAAACTATATGTCACAAAAATTATACAATGAGAAAGTTGTTTCAAATACAAACCGGACAATATACTTTTTCTGTCATATAATTTATATTTTGTTAGTTTTATATACAAGCGACTCAAAATACGAGGGGGGGGGGGGTCTAATTAACCCGGACGAAAGCTAAGGGTGGCTTATAGCTCTTTGTGTTATGGCCCACCTTACTTTCACATTGGAGTTGCACGTGTGGTGTGCTTCTACCAGATATGTGGCTCCCAGCATATACTCCCTCCGTCTAGAATTACTTGTCACCCAAATGGATTTATCCATGGATACATCCATTTGAATGACAAGTAATTCCAGACGAAGGGAGTAGAAAATACAACCTGGTACATCCTTACAATATCTATAATGTAGATTTGGTGCACTCGCGGAGTTTGCGGGTGGACTATTTTGGTCTCTTTGATGCGATACTTTGTTTAATAATTCCATGAAGTTAGATTCTTCACTAGACAAAATGATCAATTTAATTCTGTAAAGTTTATTTTCTTAAATCCCCTTGGAAAGATCTGTATATATATATATAGCTTTCGCGTCTTGCCGATGCAAAAGGATAAACGCGCCAAATGTTACATGTAGTGAGTTTAATCAATTGTTTCAGTTTATCAGGAGATGAGATTAGTGAGGGGAGAGTACTTACCTCCATAGATTGCAACCGACTGGCATGATTAGTATTTTTGTTCCTTTAAAAAACTGAAACTATTTTTGCTCCTTTAATTAAGAACAAGGGATTTCATCTCTGTTTGTTTTTGACACCCAAGCTGATCATGGGGCGAAACGCTTCTTATAGCATCATTAGCAAGACCCGACAATATGACTCACTCGATACAAAAAGAAGGCATCTTCTGCTCCCACAGAAAGAAACACCAGCCCTATGTCTTTGATTTCCCCCTTTTCTTTTGCCAATTAAGCGTTCCAGTTAAGCTCGTCGGCCGACAGTGGCAGCGACGACATGAGCTGCTGCATCTCGAGGCCGAACTCATCGTCCGTGGTGACGACGGAGGACGGCCCTGGCGACCCAACGCCGGTGCCGAACCACTCCCCGGATATCGACCCATGGGCCACGCCGAACATACCGGAGGTCTCGTTCTCCGCTGCGCTCGTCGCCCTCCTCATTGGCGGCTTCACATCATCTGCATCAGGTAAATGAATTTCCCAATACATGAAACAAAATGTGAGTCACCGATCGGATCAGTCAGAGTTCCTAGTTTGGTTCAAAAATCGAAACATGTTACCCCTGTTTTTATTTAATTTGCATATTATTTTGTTTGGAGTCAAACTTTACAAAAATTGATCAAAGTTATAAGAAATGATATGAACATTTACAATAACAAGGAGTATATTATAATGTGGAAATATATTCAATGGTGATGCTATTGATTTGGTATCGTGTACTCCCTCCGTTCCGAATTACTCGTCGCAGGTATGGATGTATCTAGATGTATAAACATGTTCAAAGCTACAAAGTTTATCTTGAGACCAAAAAAGTTATACCGAGTAAATAAAAATGAAAGGAGGAACTTAATTTCGCTGACTAATAAACATTGTCTGTGTAATAATTTGGTTGAGGAAATAATTTATGCTACTGTCTTTGAAGTTAATTGCACGGAACTATCACAACTGGAATCTGTATCACTTTTGTAATCTTTTTTGCAAATCAGCACCGATTATGTTCTGGATGTCACACATTGACCTGTGGGGCCATTGGTCAGGCTGACATGGGAAAAATATCCACATGGACATGGTTGACTCATCTCTCTCTCTCTCTCTCCCATCTTCGTCTCTCCCTCTACTCTGGTCCTATATGCCCCTGCCCGAGCGAGGGCATGGCGCGGAGAGGATATAGATTCGCCTCCAGCATCTATCCGAACCCGCTGCTCCAGCAGAAGGCCGAGACGAGCATGTGAGGTCCGGTGACTCCATCAGGCCGAGAACGGCCTCGTCCAATGCCCAGACGCACACGGTGAGGGACTGCACTTGCTCCCCTGTGCGGAGCGCGCCCACGTCACGCCCGCACCACCAGCACTGTCTGTCTATGTTATCAGCGGCAGCGGGCCGTGCGCCGGCAGCCCTCCGCCGTCGGGTAGGACACAGCGACGCCGTCCGGGCTGCGCGAAAATGCTCTACTTCCGGACTGCGTTGCATCAGTGGCGCGGTCCTTCCGGCGTGGACTCGCGCGCGGCCGCTCTTGGCACCATGCAGGCCGACATTGAGGAGACGGTGACCGCCAGCCGGAGCAGAGCATGGATGGCACCGCGGTGTCGGGGATAGTGAACACGGGGCCTAAGGTAAGACAGAGGAGTCAAACATTACAACGTGGCTATTTCGCGACGTCGGCGCTGTCATATGGGCCCCACCGGTCAGGAAGACTGTCAAGCGTTCATCAGTGCCAATTGCAATGCTCTGTCCCAAACCCGGCACTGATTTGCAAAAAAATAAAATGAAGAAGAAAAAAGTCCATTTTACTACCCTGAATAAAATGGGTGGTGCATTTTACCTCCTGATCTATTTTTGCCTTTTTTTACCCCCAAACAAACCTAAACCGGACAAAACATCCTCCGGACTGGTTTTTCTCCACCCGTTGCTGATGTGGCACTAGTCAACGGTGGTCTCTCTCTCTCTCTCCGGGTACACCCGCCAGCGAGCCTCCTCCTCAGCTCCCGCCTTCTTCTTCCCCGCTTTGCTGCCGCCGCCATGAGAGCACTTCTCCAGGCTACAGCAGCCTGCTCCCCGTCCTCCTCCTCCTACTCGTCATGCTGCTGCTGCGTACCATGACCACGACGACTCTCTCTCCTTGCTCTAAATGCCATGGCCGGCGCTCCGTTCTGCAGATCGGCGTTGCTGAGAACCACCGTGGCCACCTGAGACCACCGTCAACGTCGGCCTCCAGCGTCCTCGACTTGGATCCCGCCGCCCTGCCACAGATCCATGTTCGTCGTCGCCATTAGTCACCCAGCACCTGTCCCCGTCAGGCCCCGGCTTTAGACCCGGCGAGGGCCATGATGTTGGAACCGGTCTTTCAGGTAGGAGTGCATGCACTAACGTGTGTGCTGCTGCTGCGCCAACAGCCCACGATTTGCATGCTAGCTTCTAGGAGTGGTTAGCCTCTGCATAACTGTGTTAGTTAGTCTAGCCGTGTGCGTGTGTTATCTGTGTATAAGTGTACACCCAGAAGATAATACAATTGTGAGTTCTTCCTCACTTTTCTTTTCTTCATATGCAGTCGCCGCCGTGCAAACTCCTCTGCCTCGCCGCCAGCGCCGAGGCCGACGGTGGCGTCGCTGGTGGGGTCGCTGGACGGCAGGGAGGTGCTGCAGGAGGCCCGGAGGTGGCCGGCGGCGATCTCCTTGTCGGAGCAGAAGCGATGAGGCGACCGACAGCGGAGCAGCGCTAGGAGTGAGATGTCGCCGGCGTGGAGGGCTTCAACGGTGACACAACGGCGCGGTGGTGCTCAGACGCAGCCGTGCATAAAGGAGATCGGGGGCTCAGGGCTGTTGTGACCTGGAGAGAGAGAGAAAGAAACCTGACAAGGGGGCCCCACCCGGGTTAAAACCACCGTTGACTAGTGCCACATCAGCATCGGGTGGAGAAAAAACAGTCCGGGTCGGAGGATGTTTTGTCCGGTTTAAGTTTGTTTGGGGTAAACGAAACCAAAAAATAAATCACGGGGTGAACAGAACCACCCAGTTTATGCAAGTAGTAAAATGGACTTTTTTCAATGAAGAATGGCACCAATTCATTAACCTAGCCTCAGTTTTGGTAATTAATTATGTGGATCAACTCCTGTCTTTGCGAATTCAGATTTCAGAAAGAGCAGCGAGATGGATGAATGCACTGACCGATGAGGAAGTCCCATTTCCCGCCATGGTGCGCGTCCTGGCCTCCGGGAGGGAACTGCGAGGTATCGTCGCTGTCGCTTGCGCTCGAGACGCCGCCGTACATGAGATCGGGCATGGAGCCGGCCCTGCACACGCCATGGTTGGGACGGGGGAGTTGATGGTCGTCGACGCCGAGCAGCAGCGCCTCGAGCAGGCCGTCGCCGCCGCCGCTGCAGCTCGCCGTCTCGATTTGGTTCGAAGGGAGCTCGCGCGGCCTGGCCGCCGTGGCCGGCAACGGCGGGAGCCCCGCAGCCCTCATGCCGCCGTGGTGGTGATGGTGGTGGTGGTGGAACGCCGGCTGCGGGTGCTGGTGCTGTGCGGCGTGGTGGCGCATCTGCATCCCCTGCATCTGGTTGAGGAGCGGGTGGTGCTGGTCGATCAGCGGCGAGGAGTGAGAGTGAGAGGGCGGTTTGGTGGACGACGGCGGCCTGGGAGGCAGCGCGAACGGGTCCGAGAACGGCGACGCCGCAGTATTGCCGTCCGCGTCGGCGAACGGGTTGATGTTCTGGGCGCGCATGAGGGCGATCTCCCGCTCGACGTCCGGCGGGTAGAGCGACTGCCCGGCGCGCTGCCGGCGCTTGAGGCGCGTGTTCCAGAAGTTCTTGACCTCGTTGTCCGTCCTCCCCGGCAGCTTCATCCATCACACGTACACCGCCATGCATGCATGCAACATTGTCACTTGTCAGAGATGGATCATACTCATGCGACACAAGATCCATGGAAGAAGAAGAGGTTAGGTTTTGTTGGCACGTACGTGTGTTGAGATGCGCGCCCACTTGTTGCCGATGAGGCCGTGGAGGCGGAGGATGAGGCGCTCCTCCTCGGGGGAGAAGGGGCCCTTGCGGAGGTTGGGGCGGAGGTGGTTGGCCCACCGGAGCCGGCAGCTCTTGCCGCAGCGCTGCAGCCCGGTCTCCCGGCGCACCGCGTTCCAGTTGCCCTCGCCGTGCCGCCGCACGTGGTCGAGCAGCACCCGGTCCTCCGCCTGCGTCCACGGCCCCTTCTTCAGCCCACCGCCGCCGCCGCCTTCCCCCACCCCGCTCCTCGGCACCGTCGTGTCCATCGCCGTCGCCATGTCAGCAGATCGTCTTCGTCTCCCCGCACCACTCCTCCTCCTCCTCCGTGCTCGCGCCGCGAGGTGTCGTCGGTCCTTCTGGTCTTCTCTCCTCCCCTCCCGGCCCGGACGTCCAAGAGAGAGGGGGGAGAGAGAACTGCAGGCGATGTCGGTGTCGGCGCCGGCTTACCTCCAGCGCATGGCCCGGCGGGCCGGATGAACGAGCGGTCGAGAGCTGGAACGAATTGGGTTGTTGTCGATCGTCGGCTCCTAGTAGACGGACCGATCGGTGGGAAAGGAAATGATCAGCTCAGGTTCCCGGCGAGGGGAACACGGAGAGCTGGAGCGCGCCCTGCAACCCGGCAAGGAGAGGGGGGCAGAAGGGGGCAGGCGGTGGGGATGGCGAGGGAGACGGGCGATGCATGCAGCTTCCCGCCGATCGCTCGCCGCCGCGCGTATGCGGTGTGGCGCGCGCGCCTATTTATGTGTGCCGCTCCGTCTCTCGGCGCATCCGCATGCATGCACGGCATGGCGCCCGCGCGCATGGAGGGTGCCTTGGATCTATCCAAGTTTAGGCATGCTGCCTTGTTTAGGAGATTCCAGTGGTGGACTCGTTCTCTCGGCAAGAAGAGCTGCAATGGACTACAAGCTTAACATCTTTTTCCTATTACAGAAAAACCCCTGCAAAATTGAGAACATTTCAAACATTTATATTTCTACCGCCGGAATTGCTGATTCTCAATTCTCAGGCAACTTGAGAGCCCTTCGACCGATTTATTTTTACATTCTTTTTTTTTTTGCGAGGGATTTATTTTTACATTCGCGTTCGTGCAACTGCCTTCGGCACAAGCTGGGGAGAGCTGAATCACGCCGGGTGGCCTTTTTTTAAGGGGTAAAGGTTTATCCATTTCAAAATGTTCATCAGAATACAAATAGTATCAGCAATCGAACCAGGCCAAATATGTCGCCTACAGTCAGGTCGATGAAGCTTTTGACAGCATCTTCAATTCTGCATCATTTTCATCAGAAACTAAAAACTTTGTTGGCATGACAACTTAATTTATTTTGATGGCAACTTAAATTACACGATCACAACAAGTAAAATACACCGTCTCGTTTTGTAGTGGACATGGCAAATTCTTTTTGTGAGTCTTTTTACCATGTATGATTCTTTTCTGTGGTGGGCCATGGCAATTGTTACGTGTGTTTGTTCTTTTTCTTAGATTCACTATGATTTTCTCAAGTTGGGCCTTTTCTGAGGGGAAAAGCTCTCATTCAACCGGCTAAACATTCCAATGCATCTTCCACCTTCCCTGAACAACACGTGTCCCCTATGGTCCACCCACATCTTCCTTTTAATCTTATCTCTTCGGCGACCACTCCCTCCACTCATTTTTCTCCTCTTTTTTTGCAACCGCCTAGGCCATCGGCCATCTACGCAAACCACCATGTTGTTCGCAAGCGCCGACGGACTTCCAAGTCCAACCCCCAGTCGTGAGAAATGGTGGTGAGCGACGGAACCACCACCACGACCAGAGATGGCAGTAGTCGTGATCTGTCGCGGCACCACCACACGAGCGACTGCCATTCGACGCCAATGGAAGCCCGACCTTGGCCGGCCATGGCCGCCAACACCTCAAGCTCCTCTCGCCGCCGGCACTATCTCCTTCATGCTACGGTATCTGTTTGCAAAAATAGAGTTCTGCAACATGAATTTTGTTGCGAAAAAAAAATCTAAAATATGACCCCTGTTGCAAAAGATTCTGCAATCGATCTTTAATTTTTTTGCAACAATAATTTTGTTGCAATAAAATCTCTGTTGCAAAAAAAAAGGTGTAGAATCCTGTGATCTTTTGAATTTCCGCAACAAGATCTCTGTTGCGAAAAAAATCTACAACAAGATCTTTGTTGTAAAAAATAAAAAAAATACACGCTTGGATGATTGCAACAAGCAGGCTGTTGCAGAGGGTTTTTTGCAACACCACTCTTGTTGCAAAGGGCGAGCTATTTACTTGGGTAGATCGGACGACCGTTAACGTATACATCTAGTGGTCAGAGAGGCGGCGGATCTTTTTTCATTATCCGCCGGCTGACGCGTAGTGTCGCCCAGTCACAGAGGTCAGGTCCCTTAGTTTTTGACAAAGCTAACGTCCACACGTGTGGTGGGTGCGAAATCCGTCCACACGCCCTATAACACACAGATTGCGCCATGTCATCACATGCATGCATGTGAGAATCTTTTTGGATTTTCAGTTTTTAAAATGTTTTATCTCTTAAATGAAAAATCCGATTGAAGATTCGTTTTCACCATTAAATCCCTTGCAGCGAGATCTTCGAAACTAGATCTCATATCAATATATTTCGAAGAATTTTGGGGGGGGTTAAAAGTTGCCATGTCTATTGCACATGAATTGCCATGGTGTTTACACTGAAGTTGCCATGATATGTTTCACCTATTTTCTTCTACATTTAAAAGTAATTTTTGATATTTATAAAACGGAGAATTAAGAAACTAGACTTGCCATGAACCATAAACTAAAATTGCCATGATACATGCACTTAAAATTGCCATGGTTCATACAAAAAATATTTTTCATGATCAAAGTACTGGAGTTGCCATCATCAAAATACTAAAATTGCCATGCTCTACAAACTGAAATTGCCACATGGCAACTTTAGTTTAAGCACTATGACAACTACAGTGTAAACATCATGGCAACTTTTGTGCAAAAAAAAATCTTCGAAACATATCAACATGAGATCTAGTTTTGAAGATCTCGTGGAGACGGATTCAATGGTGAAAAAGGATTTTTAATTCGATTTTTTAATTAAGAGATAAAACATTTTTAAGCCGAAAACCAAAAAGATTCCTGCTGATGTCATATGTTCATATGTGGCAAAATGAGTGGTAAAGGAGGCGTGTGAGCGATGTGTAAGATGCCACACGTATGGGCATTAGTTTTTTTCTAGTTTTTCTTGTTGTGTATTTGGGCATGTCTGTTTCCTTTCCTTCCTCTTTTTCTGCTGCAGGTTTTGGTGTGGTGTGTATCTTGTACCTGTGTAACTTAGTACACTTTTACCGATTGGATTCTCTAGGAATATCGAGGGGTGCGGATTTTTTTGCACCCGCTTCTATAGTCTTAAATCCGACCCTGTATGACTACATTCCGATTTCTTACTCATCCATGTCAAAAGCAATGAAGCTCCACGACTTCATTTTATGAAGTTTCTGTGCATCCGAAAATCATCAAATATTTTTCTCCTCGTGCGTTGTTTGTTGTGATATATGTACTTGTTTTCTGTCAGTTTTGTCGTTGGCTATCGGGGCCATCATGTTTTTCTTAATAAATAGTACTTGCACTTTTTGACAAATCTACAGTTACCATATATCTGATAAGTTCAACAAGGTTGCTTGTGTTTTTCTAGCCTGATTATATTCAGCTGCACTTTTTTTAAATGTTGTTGCACCTTTTTCCGTAAATTTGCAACTACCATTTAAAAAAAGTGCAACTAGATTGTTATGTGTATATTTCCTCGCCTAATTATTCAGCATTTGCACTTTAAAGAAAAAGTGCAAGTACCATTTTATGAAAAGTGCAATTAGCCTGCTATGTATGTCTTTTAATTGCTCGATTGTACCTCAATGAAAATTTCATAAATGTTCAACTATCATTTATAGAAAAGTACAATTGTGTTGTTGTGTATGTGTTTGTTTTCTGGCATGATTATACATGAACTGTAGTTTTTTTACAAACAATAATTAATTCTTTTAAGTGTGCAACTATCATTTTAAGAAAAGTGTAACTTTGTTTGATATTTTTTTTCTCCTCCCGATCATTTAATTGCACTCTTAATAAAGTCCGGTTCACTATTTTAAGAGTGTGCAATTGCTGGTTTTCAAAATATGACTGAATTTGCTATGTGTTTTTATCTCCCGATTAATCTATACTTTTCATCATATTCTGCTTTTTATGGACGGACTTAGTAATTAAAGCCTGTTACAAACAAGCTGATCATGTGGCAATTTATGGACCAAGGAAAACAACAAGCCTAGTTAAAAGGCACGCACACGTAAACCACAATCAGCGTGCACGCTCGAATCATATGAGAGACAAGGGAAGAACGAAGCGGGGATTAATTGCTGATTGAACAAATAATAGGTCGACTGAGAGTTTACTAATTCTCAGCAATAGACAATCCCTTCTACCACGTATAAGTAAATAGCATTTCAAATATGTAATCTGTGAAATTTATATTCAACTTCAAACACAACGTATGGTCCAAATGTACAAATATTCCAACCAAACCATGAATAAATTAACTTGCAGGGACTATTGCACAAGGAGTTGTTATAGATGCCCAAAGAGATCAACGAGAAGTTGTTCATGCGTTATGCGTAGCATTGGCAGCGCCAGGGCTCTAACTTGTGGGGTCAAGCTTTAAGGTTACATGATATAGCGGTTCACTAAACATTGAAACTAGAGCTCCATTGAAACTAAATGTCATTACAATAACTTGTCCAGGAGTAGTACTTCACGGTGATTACCATTGTAAAGAAAGGCTACGGAACACCACCTTACAATAATGAAAGCCTTGATTAGTATGCATGACGGCCCCAGTTTTAATCAACTGAAATACAATTTCGACATAAGTAGTCCAAGAGTATATGAGAGGTTAAACTACAATCTCATATGGTCATCATGCATATCCTTATTGATCATTGACTTGTGCTACATGCTAGGATCACGTTCCGCACCCTCACGAAGTTAGCGTCGTCCAGGATTCTCCGACCAAGTGTTACAACGACATATAGCAGCTCGCAATCCCGAATCGACGAAGTAGTGCATTAAACATCCTTGCTAATTTACATGAAAAAACCCAGCAAAACTACTGCACCACCAAAATCCAGCCAACATGGTACCTATTTGTTGTTTATTGTGCGCAATACAATTAAAACCAAGATTTTAGGGGGCATGGTGATCTTGCATGTACCTGGTTCAGTTTTTGAAGGTTCACATAGGCACAGCCATACTACTACTCTACCAGAAGTGCAGAATCGATCGGGTTGTGATGAACGACATTGGAGAAAGAGAGATTGAACCGCTCCTCAAGTGATCTGCTTCAAACCACTGCTCCTCGAATTCAGTGAGGATCGTGTGTGTGATCTCCGAGGGGTTATACCCAGCCGGATGAGGTAGAGTCGTAGAGGTTTGTTTTGTCATTGTCGGATTGACAGTGGCATGGGTGTGTGCTTGAAATCGAAGGCGGTTGATGCAAGTGGGGAAGAAATGAGAGTAGTGTAGCGCCACCCTGGTGAATGCACTCTGTTCAGCTGAAAATATTTAAGAATGGCAATTTTATTATTAAGAGCATGGCTATTTTATTTCAAGTACATGACATCTTTCATCATGCAACTTTAGAACAATTTTTCAGTTTTGCATCATAACAATTTATCATCATTTGACATGTCATATTTAAAAAAGCATTCGTCTAGGCAAATCATTCTAGTCTAAATGGCATGGCAATTTTTTAGGATTATTCACACATAAATACATATAGTTGGCCAATCACACTAGTCTAAATGTCATGGCAATTTCTAAGAATTGTTATTCTCAACACATGGCAATTTTTTAAAATTGTTTCTTTTTGTCGCATGGCAAACACAATTTTTTTAAAACATAGCAATTTTACAAAATATATTTATTGTTCAAGTGGAAAATCTTTAGGAATTTTTATTGTCTACATCATGGTATTTTATTTTTAATGGCAATGATTTTTTAATTACTTTTTCCATCTCGTGGAAATTTCTATATGTGATCTTTTATGTCGTGACAAAGAAAACATAGAGCATGGCAATTTTTATTATCTAAATCATGGTAATTGTATTCTTAATTTGCCATGCTCGGTTTTTCGATGATGGAAATTTCTATGCGTGATCTATCCGTTGTGAAAAGAAAATATTTAAGGATGGCAATTTTATTGTTAAGAGCATGAAAATTCTATATTAAATTTCACGCTAATTTTTATTATTATTTTGATTATATATGCAACTTTACAACATTTTCAATTCTACGTCATTCTCTTTGAGAACTAAAAACTTAGTTGGCATGGAAACCTAAGTTTTTTTATGGCAACTTAAATCACACGAGCACAACAAGTAAAATACATTGTCTTGTTTTGTATATTTTTTGTGGGCATGACAAATTCTTTTTGTAAGTCTTTTTGTCAAGTATGATTTTTCTTCTGTAGTTAGCCATGGAAGTTGTTAGTTATTTCTTTTTCTTAGATTCACTATGATTTTCTAAAGCTGGTCCACTTTTGGCTAACTGTTGTACTTGGTACGTGGTGGGTAAGGGTGTTCGCGTTGGGGCCTCCTCCCAGCGAACATATTTTGTTCATTTGTAATCCGGGGGAACGAATTGTTCGTACCAGCCCACCCTCC
>NC_041392.1:662547146-662548640 GCF_002162155.2 Triticum dicoccoides | reverse complement strand
CACACACACACACAGTATATTCATGTCCAAATATTTTTGGATCCTCAAGCTTAAAGGAATAGAAGTGGTCTTGCAAGACTACCCTATTCGAAGAACAAGTGGACCGATCAATAATCAATTACATCAGGTTTTTTTTTTGAGAAAATCAATTACATCAGGTTGTGCACCCTGTATTGTTTGTGGGTCCTTTTTTTTTTTCCTTTTTCGGCTTTTGGGGCATGGGTTTTGGGCTGGGGTCTTTGTCATGTTTGTGGCCCTGTCAGGCCCCTTTTTTCTTCATGTGTATTTAGGCTTGCCTGGTTCCTTTCGTTCTTCTTTTTCTGCCGCTGGTTTAACCTAGCTGCGGGGATTTGCACATCTTCACCAGCCTCTTCTCTCCATTACGCTTGTTGGTAAAGATCGATCTACCATTCCTTGCATCTTCATAGTTGTTCATGGGGTTTGATCGTAGGAACAAGTTTTTTTGGTGCTACGTTTTCCAATAGTTGGACAACCCGAAAATATGGGCTGGGTTTTGGGGTCTGATCGTGTGATTTTTTTGTTCGGGAATTGTCTTAGTTTTTCGATAAATCTGAGGCTTAGGGTACGATTCAAGGAGAAGACGTTGTTAGAGTATCTCCAATAGATGATGTAAAAGTTTGTGCCAAAAAAAGTTTTAGGGCAGGAGAGAAGATTTTTGATACCAAAAAAATTTATGCCATGACAACTATATATAACTAATGTCCTAAATGGCATTTTCCTCTTCAGGGTTGCGTTTTTGCATATACATCACCTGTATGGACAATGTTTTTTGCACAAGGTGATGTAAACTGCCATTTTTCACACGGCTCTGCGTGATGAAAAAAATTATGGTAACTGCAGTCGGTGCTGCAAATATGCAACGCGAGAGATAAAATTTTGGGGACTGATAGGCAACGACATGCCGGCCCAATAGTTCGGCCGGTCACGGGCGAGCCGTCAAATTAATCTTCCCCCAACCGTTAGATCTAGTCAACACTCGTTCTATCCTCCCGCACGGGTCGCGTCCTCGCTGGTGCTGCATCCTCCCAGCAAAAACGATGGCCATCGTGGTCCGCCATGGTCCACCAAGCCGTGCCCGCGAGGTCGCCGCCCATCACGTCGCCGCCCTCTGGCTCGTCGCCGTTGTCAACCTGCGCCGCTATATTCCAGCCAAGAACACATCTCAGCCCCCAAAAAACCTTTGGTGGTCACTTGAAGCAAAACAAAAAACTAGTCTAGCAAAAAAACTCCAGTTCCAGCAAAACGATCTGAGCTACTAGGAACTCCAGCAAAATGTGTGAAGCAAAATTTTACTTGGATCCAGCAAAAAATAACTCAGGTTCCAACAAAAAAACTCCAGTTCCAGCAAAACGATCCGAGCAACTAGGAACTCCATTAAAATGGTTGAAGCAAAAATTTACTTGGATCCAGCAAAAAATAACTCGGATTCCAGCAAAAAAAAACTCCAGTTCCAGCAAAATGATCTGAGCAACT
>NC_041392.1:662534516-662546913 GCF_002162155.2 Triticum dicoccoides | reverse complement strand
CTTGGATCCAGCAAAAAATAACTCAGGTTCCAGCAAAAAAACTCCAGTTCCAGCAAAATGATCTGAGCAACTAGGAACTCCAGTAAAATGCTTGAACCAAAAATTTACTTGGATCCAGCAAAAAATAACTCAGGTTCCAGCAAAAAAATTTCAGTTCCAGCAAAATGATCTGAGCAACTAGGAACTCCAGTAAAACTGCTTGAAGCAAAAATTTACTTGGATCCAGCAAAAAATAAGTCATGTTCCAGCAAAACGATTTGAGCAAGTAGCAAATCTAGTAAAATGTTTGAAGCAAAATTTTACCCTGGATCCGGCAAAAAATAACGCAGATTCTAGCAAAAATCATGTCAGCAACAACTCAACCTCGAAGCTTCCCAAAACACCGGTGGTCAGATGAAGCCAAAACCAAAAACTAGTTCCAGCAAAAGAAAAGTGTGGTTCCAGCAAAAACGACAAGAGCAACTAGGAACTCCGGTGAACGTTTGAAGCAAAAATTTACTCGGTTCTAGCAAAAAAAGGCTCCGCTTCCAGCAAAAATCGCACCGCAAAAAAAAGAACCGACTTTGCAGCTCCCAAAAACGTCGGTTGCAGCTCCGGCATGCACGTGTGCAACTCTGTCGTCGAAGGGCGCAACTGATTGCAGCACCAGAAGCTCGTCCACCTCATCACCGGTAGTGGCAGCACTAACTCCAGCGCGAGGAAGCATAGTTGTGCCTTGTGCGGCCACGCTGGTGGCTCACAGTAGTCAACGTCGGGTGCCGCCATGGCTCACCACAAATCCGGGGTGGCTTTCGCATCGGTCAGAAACAATGGTTTGCAGGGAGGGATGGGAGTTTTGTGCCACGCCGTCGGCCGGTGACTGAATAGATAAGGCACGCGTGAGACTAGCGCAATGGTTCGGCCGGCGTGCCGGTTTTAAACATTTCCCTGAAAATTTTGGGTTGTTCAAAATAAAATCATCACTATTTACAGATACATTGTCTAGTGGAGTATCGTTTTTTGGCTCAAAGTACCCTAAACAGCGATTATTAGAGCAACTCCAATGAGACGACTCATTTCATCCGTCGCCGTTCGTTTGGGTCGGCGCGGACAGAAAACTCGGCCCAACGCGCCGACCCAAACGGACGCGCGTCCGCTTTCGTCAGCCTGGCGACCCATTCCCAGCCCATTTTTGAGCCGGATTTGCGTCGGCGCGGGCACAAGCGGGACGCGCGCGTACTCGTCCTCTTTCCTTCCCGCGCCCACTGGTCAGTGGCACATTGGCCTCCCCCCTCACCCCCAGCCAACAGCAACCCTCGCCCGCCTCCTTCGTTGCCGCCGACTCTGCCAGCTGCCGCCGCCTCCACATTCGTCTAGCAACGTCGCTCACTCCCCCCGTCGCCCGCCACCGCCGTCTTGCCGTCGGGGAGCAAACTGCTTTCCATCGCCGCTCCCCCACCGCACAGCCGCCCGCGACCAAGAGGCCGCCTCGCCGCCCTAGCCAGATCCTCACCGGCTCGCTCGTCGGACGCCGGCCCACTCGTCGGACGCCGGCAGGGCAGCTAGCTGGTTCGTGCGCGCCGCGAGTCCCCTCGCCGGCCGTCTTCTTCATCTAGGCCCGCAAGCTGTTCGACAGTTTGCCAAGGTACGAAAATAGACTCCGCCGATGAGTTCTTTTTCCATAGTTTCCTTTGCGACTCCGACGATTCGTCGTCCGACGACGAGGAGGAGATATTGGCTGCCGTGTTGGTCCATCACCACCTCAATAGCCAGCGGCCGTTGTTCCGTGGCTCCATTCCGGGCCACCTTCCGGCGTTGAATCGCAACCGAGAGAGCGGACATTTCCTTCTTTGGAAGGACTACTTTGATACAACAAACCCGTTGTTCAAACATAAAAAATTCCGCCACCGTTTCCGTATGAATAGGCATCTTTTCAATCGTATTAGAGAGGGGGTGGTCGGCTATGATGACTATTTTGAGTGCAAAGAGGATGCCGTCGGCAAGATCGATTTCTCCTCTTATCAGAATGCACTGCCGCCATCTGAATGCTTGCATGTGGAGTGCCCGATGATCTCATTGACGAGTATGTCCGTATAAGTGAGTCTACATGCCTAGAGTCCCTGTATAAGTTCTGCAAGGCTATTATTGTTGTGTTTGACCCTGAGTACTTGAGAGAGCCGACAGCTGAAGATACAGCCCATTTGTTGGCGACGAATGCCAGAAGGGGCTTCCCAGGGATGCTTGGCAGCATAGACTGCATGCACTGGGAGTGGAAGAACTGTCCTTCTGCTTGGCAAGGATAGTATAAGGGACATGTCAGGGCTTGCACTGTCATATTAGAGGCCGCGGCGTCTCAAGATCTCTGGATCTGGCACTCTATCTTTGGCATGGCTGGATCACACAATGGTATCAACTGAAGGAAATATGCCCTAGAGGCAATGATAAAGTTATTATTTATTTCCTTATATCATGATAAATGTTTATTATTCATGCTAGAATTGTATTAACCGGAAACATAATACATGTGTGAATACATAGACAAACAATATGTCACTAGTATGCCTCTACTTGACTAGCTCGTTGATCAAAGATGGTTATGTTTCCTAACCATAGACATGAGTTGTCATTTGATTAACGGGATCACATCATTAGGAGAATGGTGTGATTGACTAGACCCATTCCGTTAGCATAGCACTTGATCGTTTAGTTTGTTGCTATTGCTTTCTTCATGACTTATACATGTTACTATGACTATGAGATTATGCAACTCCCGTTTACCGGAGGAACACTTTGTGTGCCACCAAACGTCACAACATAACTGAGTGATTATAAAGGTGCTCTACAGGTGTCTTCAAAGGTACTTGTTGGGTTGGCGTATTTCGAGATTAGGATTTGTCACTCCAATTGTCGGAGAGGTATCTCTGGGCCCACTCGGTAATGCACATCACTATAAGCCTTGCAAGCATTGCAACTAATGAGTTAGTTGCGGGATGATGTATTACGGAATGAGTAAAGAGACTTGCCGGTAACGAGATTGAACTAGGTATTCAGATACCGACGATCGAATCTCGGGCAAGTAACATACCGATGACAAAGGGAACAATGTATGTTGTTATGCGGTCTGACCGATAAAGATCTTCGTAGAATATGTAGGAGCCAATATGGGCATCCAGGTCCCGCTATTGGTTATTGACCAGAGAGGTGTCTCGGTCATGTCTACATAGTTCTTGAACCCATAGGGTCCGCACGCTTAACGTTCGTTGACGATATAGTACTATATGAGTTATGTATGTTGATGACCGAATGTTGTTCGGAGTCCGAGATGAGATCACGGACATGACGAGGAACTCCGAAATGGTCCGGAGATAAAGTTTGATATAGGGATAGTAGTGTTTGATCTCCGGAAGGGTTCCGGAATTCACCGGAAGGGGTTCCAGATGTTTCCCGAAATGTTTGGGCACGAGAACACTTTATATGGGCCAAAGGGGAAAGCCCACGAGGCTTTTGGAAAGTGCAAAAGGAAGTTTTGCGGAGACCAGAGGCTAGACGCCAGGAACCCTGGCGTCTAGGGCGTAGACGCTGGGAACCCTGGCGTCTAGGGGGTAGACGCCGGGAACCCTGGCGTCTAGCCCTGGAGTCCGAGAAGGACTCTTGCCTTTCGGGTGAAACCGACTTTGAGGAGGCTTTTACTCCAAGTTTCGACCCTAGGGCTCAACATATAAATAGAGGGGTAGGGCTAGCACCAAAGACACATCAAGAAACACCAAGCCGTGTGTCGGCAACTCCGTCCCCTCTAGTTTATCCTCCGTCATAGTTTTTGTAGTGCTTAGGCGAAGCCCTGCGGAGATTGTTCTTCACCAACACCGTCACCACGCAGTCGTGCTGCCGGAACTCATCTACTACTTCACCCCCCCCCCCCTTGCTGGATCGAGAAGGCGAGGACGTCACCGAGCCGAACGTGTGCAGAACTCGGAGGTGCCGTGCTTTAGGTACTTGGATCGGCCGGACGTGAAGACGTACGACTACATCAACCGCGTTGATATAACGCTTCCGCGAATGGTCTAGGAGGGTACGTAGACAACATTCTCCCCTCTCGTTGCTATGCACCACCATGATCTTGCGTGTGCGTAGGAATTTTTTTTGAAATTACTACGTTCCCCAACAGTGGCATCCGAGCCTAGGTTTTATGCATTGATGTTGTGCACGAGTAGAACACAAGTGAGTTGTGGGCGATATAAGTCATACTGCTTACCAGCATGTCATACTTGAAGGAAATATGCCCTAGAGGCAATAATAAAGTTATTATTTATTTCCTTATATCATGATAAAAGTTTATTATTCATGCTAGAATTGTATTAACCGGAAACATAATACATGTGTGAATATATAGACAAACAGAGTGTCACTAGTATGCCTCTACTAGACTAGCTTGTTAATCAAAGATGGTTATGTTTCCTAACCATAGACAAAGAGTTGTCATTTGATTAACAGGATCACATCATTAGTTGAATGATCTGATTGACATGACCCATTCCATTAGCTTAGCACCCGATCGTTTAGTATGTTGCTATTGCTTTCTTCATGACTTATACATGTTCCTATGACTATGAGATTATGCAACTCCTGTTTGCCAGAGGAACACTTTGTGTGCTACCAAACGTCACAACATAACTGGGTGATTATAAAGGAGCTCTACAGGTGTCTCCAAAGGTACATGTTGGGTTGGCGTATTTCGAGATTAGGATTTGTCACTCCGATTGTCGGAGAGGTATCTCTGGGCCCTCCCGGTAATGCACATCACTTAAGCCTTGCAAGTATTGCAACTAATGAGTTAGATGCGGGATGATGTATTACAGAACGAGTAAAGAGACTTGCCGGTAACGAGATTGAACTAGGTATGGGATACCGACGATCGAATCTCGGGCAAGTAACATACCGATGACAAAGGGAACAACGTACGTTGTTATGTGGTCTGACCGATAAAAGATCTTCGTAGAATATGTAGGAGCCAATATGAGCATCCAGGTTCCGCTATTGGTTATTGACCGGAGACGTGTCTCGGTCATGTCTACATTGTTCTCGAACCCGTAGGGTCCGCACGCTTAAGGTTACGATGATAGTTATATTATGAGTTTATACATTTTGATATACCGAAGGTTGTTCGGAGTCCCGGATGTGATCACGGACATGACGAGGAGTCTCGAAATGGTCGAGACATAAAGATTGATATATTGGAAGCCTATGTTTGGATATCGGAAGTGTTCCGGGTGAAATCGGGATTTTACCGGAGTACCGGGAGGTTACGGGAACCCCCCGGGAGCTATATGGGCCTAAGTGGGCCTTAGTGGAAAAGAGAAGGGGCAGCCCTAGATGGGCCGCGCGCCCCTCCCCTCCCTTGGTCCGAATAGGACAAGGAGAGGGGGCCGGCCCCCCTCTCTCTTTTCCCCCCTCCGCGAATCCTATTCCAACTAGGATTGGGGGGGGGGGGTCCTACTCCCAGAGGGAGTAGGACTCCTCCTGGCGCGCCTCTCCTAGGCCGGCCGCACCCCCCCTTGAGCCTTTATATACGGAGGCAGGGGCACCCCAGAGAAACACAAGTTGATCCACGTGTGCGGTGTGCGGTGCCCCCTTCCACCATAGTCCTCGATAATATTGTAGCGGTGCTTAGGCGAAGCCCTGCTGCAGTAGTACATCAAGATCGTCACCATGCCGTCGTGCTGACGGAACTCTTCCCCGACACTTTGCTGGATCGAACTCCGGGGATCGTCATCGAGCTAAACGTGTGCTAGAACTCGGAGGTGCCGTAGTTTCGGTGCTTGATCGGTCGGGCCATGAAGACGTACGACTACATCAACCAAACGCTTCCGTTGTCGATCTACAAGGGTACGTAGATCATACTCTTCCTTCTCGTTGCTATGCATCACCATGATCTTGCGTGAGCGTAGGAATTTTTTTGAAATTACTACGAAACCCATCAGTGGCATCCGAGCCTAGGTTTTATATGTTGATGTTATATGCACGAGTAGAACACAAGTGAGTTGTGGGCGATATAAGTCATACTGCTTACCAGCATGTCATACTTTGGTTCGGCGGTATTGTTGGACGAAGTGGCCCGGACCGACATTACGCGTACGCTTATGCGAGACCGGTTCTCCCGACGTGCTTTGCACATATGTGGCTTGCGGGTGACAGTTTCTCCAACTTTAGTTGAACTGAGTGTGGCTACGCCCGTTCCTTGCGAAGGTTAAAATAGCACCAACTTGACAAACTATCGTTGTGGTTTTTGATGCGTAGGTAAGATTGGTTCTTGCTTAAGCCCGTAGCAGGCACGTAAAACATGCAACAACAAAGTAGAGGACGTCTAACTTGTTTTTGCAGGGCATGTTGTGATCTGATATGGTCAAGACATGATGCTAAATTTTATTGTATGAGATGATCATGTTTTGTAACCGAGTTATCGGCAACCGGCAGGAGCCATATGGTTGTAGCTTTATTGTATGCAATGCAATCGCGCTGTAATGCTTTACTTTATCTCTAAGCGGTAGCGATAGTCGTGGAAGCATAAGATTGGCGAGACAACAACGATGCTACGATGGAGATCAAGGTGTCGCGCCGGTGACGATGGTGATCATGACGGTGCTTCGGAGATGGAGATCACAAGCACAAGATGATGATGGCCATATCATATCACTTATATTGATTGCATGTGATGTTTATCTTTTATGCATCTTATCTTGCTTTGATTGACGGTAGCATTATAAGATGATCTCTCACTAAATTATCAAGAAGTGTTCTTCCTGAGTATGCACCGTTGCGAAAGTTCTTCGTGCTGAGACACCACGTGATGATCGGGTGTGATAGGCTCTACGTTCAAATACAACGGGTGCAAAACAGTTGCACACGCGGAATACTCAGGTTATACTTGATGAGCCAAACGTATATAGATATGGCCTCGGAACACGGAGACCGAAAGGTCGAGCGTGAATCATATAGTAGATATGATCAACATAGTGATGTTCACCAATGAAACTACTCCATCTCACGTGATGATCGGACATGGTTTAGTTGATTTGAATCACGTAATCACTTAGAGGATTAGAGGGATATCTATCTAAGTGGGAG
Organism: Triticum dicoccoides; assembly: GCF_002162155.2. Taxonomy (NCBI): domain Eukaryota; kingdom Viridiplantae; phylum Streptophyta; class Magnoliopsida; order Poales; family Poaceae; genus Triticum; species Triticum dicoccoides. The sequence goes on along the minus strand of NC_041392.1, from coordinate 662,539,812 downwards.
TTCTTTAAGTAATATGATTAATTGAACCTAAATTTATCATGAACTTAGTACCTAATAGTATCTTGCTTGTTTATGTATGATTGTAGATAAATGGCCCGTGCTGTTGTTTCCGTTGAATTTTAATGCGTTCCTTGAGAAAGCAAAGTTGAAAGATGATGGTAGCAATTACACGGACTAGGTCCGTAACTTGAGGATTATCCTCATTGCTGCACAAAAGAATTACGTCCTGGAAGCACCGCTGGGTGCCAGGCCTGCTGCTGGAGCAACACCAGATGTTGTGAACGTCTGGCAGAGCAAAGCTGATGACTACTCAATAGTTCAGTGTGCCATGCTTTACGGCTTAGAACCGGGACTTCAACGATGTTTTGAACGTCATGGAGCATATGAGATGTTCCAGGAGTTGAAGTTAATATTTCAAGCAAATGCCCGGATTGAGAGATATGAAGTCTCCAATAAGTTCTATAGCTGCAAGATGGAGGAGAATAGTTCTGTCAGTGAGCATATACTCAAAATGTCTGGGTATAATAATCACTTGATTCAAATGGGAGTTAATCTTCCAGATGATTGCGTCATTGACAGAATTCTCCAATCACTGCCACCAAGCTACAAGAGCTTCGTGATGAACTATAATATGCAAGGGATGAATAAGACTATTCCCGAGATCTTCGCAATGCTGAAAGCTGCGGAGGTAGAAATCAAAAAGGAGCATCAAGTGTTGATGGTCAACAAGACCACTAGTTTCAAGAAAAAGGGCAAAGGAAAGAAGAAGGGGAACTTCAAGAAGAACAGCAAGTAAGTTGCTGCTCAAGAGAAGAAACCCAAGTCTGGACCTAAGCCTGAAACTGAGTGCTTCTACTGCAAGCAGACTGGTCACTGGAAGTGGAACTGCCCCAAGTATTTGGCGGATAAGAAGGATGGCAAGGTGAACAAAGGTATATGTGATATACATGTTATTGATGTGTACCTTACTAATGCTCGCAGTAGTACCTGGGTATTTGATACTGGTTCTGTTGCTAATATTTGCAACTCGAAACAGGGACTACGGATTAAGCGAAGATTGGCTAAGGACGAGGTGACGATGCGCGTGGGAAACGGTTCCAAAGTCGATGTGATCGCAGTCGGCATGCTACCTCTACATCTACCTTCGGGATTAATATTAGACCTAAATAATTGTTATTTGGTGCCAGCGTTAAGCATGAACATTATATCTGGATCTTGTTTGATGCGAGACGGTTATTCATTTAAATCAGAGAATAATGGTTGTTCTATTTATATGAGTAATATCTTTTATGGTCATGCACCCTTGAAGAGTGGTCTATTCTTATTAAATCTCGATAGTAGCAACACACATATTCATAATGTTGAAACCAAAAGATGCAGAGGTGATAATGATAGTGCAACTTATTTGTGGCACTGCCGTTTAGGTCATATCGGTGTAAAGCGCATGAAGAAACTCCATACTGATGGACTTTTGGAACCACTTGATTATGAATCACTTGGTACTTGCGAACCGTGCCTCATGGGCAAGATGACTAAAACACCGTTCTCCGGTACTATGGAGAGAGCAACAGATTCGTTGGAAATCATACATACAGATGTATGTGGTCCGATGAATATTGAGGCTCGTGGCGGATATCGTTATTTTCTCACCTTCATAGATGACTTAAGCAGATGTGGGTATATCTACTTAATGAAACATAAGTCTGAGACATTTTAAAAGTTCAAAGAATTTCAGAGTGAAGTTGAAAATCATCGTAACAAGAAAATAAAGTTTCTACGATCTGATCGTGGAGGAGAATATTTGAGTTACGAGTTTGGTGTACATTTGAAACAATGCGGAATAGTTTCGCAACTCACGCCGCCCGGAACACCACAGCGTAATGGTGTGTCCGAACGTCGTAATCGTACTTTACTAGATATGGTGCGATCTATGATGTCTCGTACTGATTTACCGCTATCGTTTTGGGGTTATGCTTTGGAGACGGCCGCATTCACGTTAAATAGGGCACCATCAAAATCCGTTGAGACGACGCCTTATGAACTATGGTTTGGCAAGAAACCAAAGTTGTCGTTTCTGAAAGTTTGGGGCTGCGATGCTTATGTGAAAAAGCTTCAACCTGATAAGCTCGAACCCAAATCGGAGAAATGTGTCTTCATAGGATATCCAAAGGAGACTATTGGATACACCTTCTATCACAGATCCGAAGGCAAGACTTTTGTTGCTAAGTTCGGAAACTTTCTAGAGAAGGAGTTTCTCTCGAAAGAAGTGAGTGGGAGGAAAGTAGAACTTGACGAGGTAACTGTACCTGCTCCCTTATTGGAAAGTAGTGCATCACATAAAACTGTTTCTGTGACACCTACACCAATTAGTGAGGAAGCTAATGATAATGATCATGAAACTTCAGAACAATATACTACTGAACCTCGTAGATCAACCAGAGTAAGATCCGCACCAGAGTGGTACGGTAATCCTGTTCTGGAAGTCATGCTACTAGATCATGATGAACCTACGAACTATGAAGAAGCGATGGTGAGCCCAGATTCCGCAAAATGGCTTGAAGCCATGAAATCTGAGATGGGATCCATGTATGAGAACAAAGTGTGGACTTTGGTTGACTTGCCCAATGATCGGCAAGCAATTGAGAATAAATGGACCTTCAAGAAGAAGACTGACGCCGACGGTAATATTACTGTCTACAAAGCTCGACTTGTCGCAAAAGGGTTTCGGCAAGTTCAAGGGATTGACTACGATGAGACCTTCTCACCCGTAGCGATGCTTAAGTCTGTCCGAATCATGTTAGCAATTGCAGCATTTTATGATTATGAAATTTGGCAGATGGATGTGAAAACTGCATTCCTGAATGGATTTCTGGAAGAAGAGTTGTATATGATGCAACCGGAAGGTTTTGTCGATCCAAAGGGAGCTAACAAAGTGTGCAAGCTCCAGCGATCCATTTATGGACTGGTGCAAGCCTCTCGGAGTTGGAATAAACGCTTTGATAGTGTGATTAAAGCATTTGGTTTTATACAGACTTTTGGAGAAGCCTGTATTTACAAGAAAGTGAGTGGGAGCTCTGTAGCATTTCTGATATTATATGTGGATGACATATTACTAATTGGAAATGATATAGAATTTCTGGATAGCATAAAGGGATACTTGAATAAGAGTTTTTCAATGAAAGACCTCGGTGAAGCTGCTTACATATTAGGCATAAAGATCTATAGAGATAGATCAAGACGTTTAATTGGACTTTCACAAAGTACATACCTTGACAAGATTTTGAAGAAGTTCAAAATGGATCAAGCAAAGAAAGGGTTCTTGCCTGTGTTACAAGGTGTGAAGTTGAGTCGGACTCAATGCCCGACCACTGCAGAAGATAGAGAGAAGATGAAAGAAGTTCCCTATGCTTCAGCCATAGGCTCTATCATGTATGCAATGCTGTGTACCAGACCTGATGTGTGCCTTGCTATAAGTCTAGAAGGGAGGTACCAAAGTAATCCAGGAGTGGATCACTGGACAGCGGTCAAGAACATCCTGAAGTACCTGAAAAGGACTAAGGATATGTTTCTCGTATATGGAGGTGACAAAGAGCTCATCGTAAACGGTTACGTTGATGCAAGCTTTGAAACTGATCCGGACGATTCTAAATCGCAAACTGGATACATGTTTACATTAAACGGTGGAGCTGTCAGTTGGTGCAGTTCTAAACAAAGCATCGTGGCGGGATCTATGTGTGAAGCGGAATACATAGCTGCTTCGGAAGCAGCAAATGAAGGAGTCTGGATGAAGGAGTTCATATCCGATCTAGGTGTCGTACCTAGTGCATTGGGTCCAATGAAAATCTTTTGTGACAATACTGGTGCAGTTGCCTTGGCGAAGGAATCCAGATTCATAAGAGAACCAAGCACATCAAGAGACGCTTCAATTCCATCCGGGATCTAGTCCAGGTGGGAGACATAGAGATTTGCAAGATACATACGGATCTGAATGTTACAGACCCGTTGACTAAGCCTCTTCCACGAGCAAAACATGATCAGCACCAAGGCTCCATGGGTGTTAGAATCATTACTGTGTAATCTAGATTATTGACTTTAGTGCAAGTGGGAGACTGAAGGAAATATGCCCTAGAGGCAATAATAAAGTTATTATTTATTTCCTTATATCATGATAAAATTTTATTATTCATGCTAGAATTGTATTAACCGGAAACATAATACATGTGTGAATACATAGACAAAGAGAGTGTCACTAGTATGCCTCTACTAGACTAGCTTGTTAATCAAAGATGGTTATGTTTCCTAACCATAGACAAAGAGTTGTCATTTGATTAACAGGATCACATCATTAGTTGAATGATCTGATTGACATGACCCATTCCATTAGCTTAGCACCCGATCGTTTAGTATGTTGCTATTGCTTTCTTCATGACTTATACATGTTCCTATGACTATGAGATTATGCAACTCCCGTTTGCCAGAGGAACACTTTGTGTGCTACCAAATGTCACAACGTAACTGGGTGATTATAAAGGAGCTCTACAGGTGTCTCCAAAGGTACATGTTGGGTTGGCGTATTTCGAGATTAGGATTTGTCACTCCGATTGTCGGAGAGGTATCTCTGGGCCCTCTCGGTAATGCACATCACTTAAGCCTTGCAAGCACCGCAACTAATGAGTTAGTTGCGGGATGATGTATTACAGAACGAGTAAAGAGACTTGCCGGTAACGATATTGAACTAGGTATGGGATACCGACGATCGAATCTCGGGCAAGTAACATACCGATGACAAAGGGAACAACGTATGTTGTTATGCGGTCTGACCGATAAAAGATCTTCGTAGAATATGTAGGAGCCAATATGAGCATCCAGGTTCCGCTATTGGTTATTGACTGGAGACGTGTCTCGGTCATGTCTACATTGTTCTCGAACCCGTAGGGTCCGCACGCTTAAGGTTATGATGATAGTTATATTATGAGTTTATACATTTTGATATACCGAAGGTTGTTCGGAGTCCCGGATGTGATCACGGACATGACGAGGAGTCTCGAAATGGTCGAGACATAAAGATTGATATATTGGAAGCCTATGTTTGGATATCGGAAGTGTTCCGGGTGAAATCAGGATTTTACCGGAGTACCGGAAGGTTACCGGAACCCCCCGGGAGCTATATGGGCCTAAGTGGGCCTTAGTGGAAAAGAGAAGGGGCAGCCCTAGATGGGCCGTGCGCCCCTCCCCTCCCTTGGTCCGAATAGGACAAGGAGAGGGGGCCGGCCCCCCTCTCTCTTTTCCCCCCTCC
>NC_041392.1:662529625-662534144 GCF_002162155.2 Triticum dicoccoides | reverse complement strand
CAGAGGGAGTAGGACTCCTCCAGGCGCGCCTCTCCTAGGCCGGCCGCACCCCCCCCCTTGAGCCTTTATATACGGAGGCAGGGGCACCCCACAAGTTGATCCACGTGATCATATTCTTAGCCGTGTGCGGTGCCCCCTTCCACCATAGTCCTCGATAATATTGTAGCGGTGCTTAGGCGAAGCCCTGCTGCAGTAGTACATCAAGATCGTCACCACGCCATCGTGCTGACGGAACTCTTCCCCGACACTTTGTTGGATCGGAGTCCGGGGATCGTCATCGAGCTGAACGTGTGCTAGAACTCGGAGGTGCCGTAGTTTCGGTGCTTGATCGGTCGGGCCGTGAAGACGTACGACTACATCAACCAAACACTTCCGTTGTCGATCTACAAGGGTACGTAGATCATACTCTCCCTTCTCGTTGCTATGCATCACTATGATCTTGCGTGAGCGTAGGAAATTTTTTGAAATTACTACGAAACCCATCAATACTTTGGTTCGGCGGTATTGTTGGATGAAGCAGCCCGGACCAACATTACGCGTACGCTTACGCGAGACTGGTTCTACCGACGTGCTTTGCACACAGGTGGCTGGCGGGTGTCAGTTTCTCGAACTTTAGTTGAACCAAGTGTGGCTACGCCCGGTCCTTGCGAAGGTTAAAATAGCACCAACTTGACAAACTATCGTTGTGGTTTTGATGCGTAGGTAAGAACGGTTCTTGCTAAAGCCCGTACCAGCCACGTAAAACTTGCAACAACAAAGTAGAGGACGTCTAACTTATTTTTGCAGGGCATGTTGTGATGTGATATGGTCAAGACATGATGCTAAATTTTATTGTGTGACATGATCATGTTCTGTAACCGAGTTATCGGCAACTGGCAGGAGCCATATGGTTGTCGCTTTATTGTATGCAATGCAATTGCACTGTAATGCTTTACTTTATCACTAAGCGGTAGCGATAGTCGTAGAAGCATAAGATTGGCGAGACAACAACGATGCTACCATGGTGATCAAGGTGTCGCGCCGGTGACGATGGTGATCATGACGGTGCTTCGGTGATGGAGATCATAAGCACAAGATGATGATGGCCATATCATATCACTTATATTGATTGCATGTGATGTTTATCTTTTATGCATCTTATCTTGCTTTGAGTGACGGTAGCATTATAAGATGATCTCTCACTAAATTTCAAGATAAAAGTGTTCTCCCTGAGTATGCACCGTTGCCAAAGTTCGTCGTGCCCAGACACCACGTGATGATCGGGTGTGATAAGCTCTACGTCCATCTACAACGGGTGCAGGCCAGTTTTGCACACGCAGAATACTCAGGTCAAACTTCATGAGCCTAGCATATGCAGATATGGCCTCGGAACACTGAGACCGAAAGGTCGAGCGTGAATCATATAGTAGATATGATCAACATATTGATGTTCACCATTGAAAGCTACTCCATTTCACGTGATGATCGGTTATGGTTTAGTTGATATGGATCACGTGATCACTTAGAAGATTAGAGGGATGTCTGTCTAAGTGGGAGTTCTTAAATAATATGATTAATTGAACTTTAATTTAACATGAACTTAGTCCTGGTATTATTAGCGTATCTATGTTGTAGATCAATAGCTCGCGATGTTGCTCCCAGTTTATTGTGTTCCTAGAGAAAAATTATGTTGAAAAATGTTAGTAGCAATGATGTGGATTGGATCCGTGATATGAGGTTTTCCTCATTGCTGCACAGAATAATTATGTATTTGATGCACCGCTAGGTGACAGACCTATTGCAGGAGTAGATGCAGACGTTATGAACGTTTGGCTAGCTCAATATGATGACTACTTGATAGTTTAGTGCACCATTCTTAACGGCTTAGAATCGGGACTTCAAAGACGTTTTGAACGTCATGGATCATATGTATGTTCCAGGAGTTGAAGTTAATATTTCAAGCAAATACACGAGTTGAGAGATATGAAGTCTCCAACAAGTTCTATAGCTAAAAGATGGAGGAGAATAGCTCAAGCAGTGAGCATGTGTTCAGATTGTCTGGGTACTACAATCACTTGAATCAAGTGGGAGTTAATCTTCCAGATAAAATAGTGATTGACAGAATTCTCTAGTCACCATCACCAAGTTAGTAGAACTTCGTGATGAACTATAGTATGCAAGGGATGATGAAAACGATTCCCGAGCTTTTCATGATGATGAAATCGATGAAGGTAGAAATCAATAAAGAGCATCAAGTGTTGATGATTAACAAGACCACTAGTTTCAAGAAAAGGGCAAAGGGAAAGAAAAGGGAACTTCAAGAAGAACGGCAAGCAAGTTGCTGCTCAAGTGAAGAAGCCCAAGTCTGGTCCTAAGCCTGAGACTAAGTGCTTCTACTGCAAATGGACTGGTCACTTGAAGCGGAACTGCCCCAAGTATTTGGCGGATAAGAAGGATGGCAAAGTGAACAAAGGTATATTTGATATACAGATTATTGATGTGTATTTTACTAGCGTTCGTAGCAACCCCTCGGTATTTGATACTGGTTCAGTTGCTAAGAGTAGTAACTCGAAACGGGAGTTGCAGAATGAACAGAGACTAGCTAAGGGTGAAGTGACGATGTGTGTTGGAAGTGGTTCCAAGATTGATATGATCATCATCGCACACTCCCTATACTTTCGGGATTAGTGTTGAACCTAAATAAGTGTTATTTGGTGTTTGCGTTGAGCATGAATATGATTTGATCATGTTTATTGCAATACAGTTATTCATTTAAGTAAGAGAATAAATTGTTGTTCTGTTTACATGAATAAAACCTTCTATGGTCATACACCCAATAAAAATGGTTTGTTGGATCTCGATTGTGGTGATACACATTCTCATAATATTGAAGCCAAAAGATGCAAAGTTAATAATGATAGTGCAACTTATTTGTGGCACTGCCGTTTAGGTCATATTGGTGTAAAGCGCATGAAGAAAATCCATGCTGATGGGCTTTTGGAATCACTTGATTATGAATCATTTTGATGCTTGCGAACCATGCCTCATGGGCAAGATGACTAAGACTCCGTTCTCCGGAACAATGGAGCGAGCAACTGACTTATTGGAAATAATACATAATGATGTATGCGGTCCGATGAGGGTTAAGGCTCACGGCAAGTATCGTTATTTTCTAACCTTCACGGATGATTTGAGCAGATATGGGTATATCTACTTGATGAAACACAAGTCTGAAATATTTGAAAAGTTCAAAGAATTTCAGAGTGAAGTGGAGAATCATCGTAACAAAAATAAAAGTTTCTACGATATGATCGCAGAAGTAAAATATTTGAGTTACGAGTTTGGCCTTGAGTTAAAACAATGTGAAATAGTTTCACTACTCACGCCACCTGGAACACCACAGTGTAATGGTGTGTCCGAACATTGTAACCGTACTTTATTAGATATGGTGCGATCTATGATTGAAGGAAATATGCCCTAGAGGCAATAATAAAGTTATTATTTATTTCCTTATTTCATGATAAATGTTTATTATTCATGCTAGAATTGTATTAACCGGAAACATAATACATGTGTGAATACATAGACAAACAGAGTGTCACTAGTATGCCTCTACTTGACTAGCTCGTTGATCAAAGATGGTTAAGTTTCCTAGCCATAGACATGAGTTGTTATTTGATTAACGGGATCACATCATTAGGAGAATGGGGTGATTGACTTGACCCATTTCGTTAGCTTAGCACTTGATCGTTTAGTATGTTGCTATTGCTTTCTTCATGACTTATACATGTTCCTATAACTATGAGATTATGCAACTCCCGTCTACCGGAGGAACACTTTGTGTGCTACCAAACGTCACAACGTAACCGGGTGATTATAAAGGAGCTCTACAGGTGTCTCCGAAGGTACATGTTGGGTTGGCATATTTCGAGATTAGGATTTGTCACTCCAATTGTCGGAGAGGTATCTCTGGGCCCTCTCGGTAATGCACATCACATAAGCCTTGCAAGCATTGCAACTAATGAGTTAGTTGCGAGATGATGTATTATGAAACGAGTAAAGAGACTTGCCGGTAACGAGATTGAACTAGGTATTGAGATACCGACGATTGAATCTCGGGCAAGTAACATACCGATGACAAAGGGAACAACGTATGTTGTTATGCGGTCTGACCGATAAAGATCTTCGTAGAATATGTAGGAGCCAATATGAGCATCTAGGTTCCGCTATTGGTTATTGACCGGAGATATGTCTCGGTCATGTCTACATTGTTCTCGAACCCGTAGTGTCCGTACGCTTAACGTTACGATGACAATTTCATTATGAGTTTATATATTTTGGTGTACCAAAGTTTGTTTGGAGTCCCGGATGTGATCACAGACATGACGAGGAGTCTCGAAATGGTCGAGACATAAAGATTGATATATTGGAAGCCTACGTTTGGACATCGGAAGTGTTCCGGGTGAAATCGGCATTTTACCGGAGTATCGGGAGGTTACCGGAACCCCCCGGTAACCTAATGGGCCTTAATAGGCCTAGT
>NC_041392.1:662528222-662529510 GCF_002162155.2 Triticum dicoccoides | reverse complement strand
AGGGGGGGCGGCGCCCCCCTTTCCTTTCTTCCCTCTCGTCCTCCCCCCCAAGTCCTAATCCAACTAGGGAAAGGAGGGGAGTCCTACTCCCAGTAGGAGTAGGACTCCTCCGGCGCGCCTCCTCCTAGGGCCGGCCGCACCTCCCCTTGATCCTTTATATACGGGGGCAGGGGGGCACCTCTAAACACACAAGTTGATCCTCATGATCGTTTTCTTAGCCGTGTGCAGTGCCCCCCTCCACCATAGTCCTCGATAATATTGTAGCGGTGCTTAGGCAAAGCCCTGCGACGGTAGAACATCAAGATCGTCACCATGCCGTCGTGCTGACGGAACTCTTCCCCGACACTTTGCTGGATCAGAGTCCGGGGATCGTCATCGAGTTGAACGTGTGCTAGAACTCGGAGGTGCCGTAGTTTTGGTGCTTGATCGGTCGGGCCGTGAAGACATACGACTACATCAACCATGTTGTTATAACGCTTCCGCTGTCAGTCTATGAGGGTACATAGATTACACTCTCCCCTCTCGTTGCTATTCATCACCATGATCTTGCGTGTGCGTAGGAATTTTTTTGAAATTACTACGTTTCCAAACAGTGGCATCCGAGCCAGGTTTTATGTGTTGATGTTATTTGCACGAGTAGAACACAAGTGAGTTGTGGGCGATATAAGTCATACTGCTTACCAGCATGTCATACTTTGGTTCGGCGGTACCGAGTGTGGCTACGCCCGGTCCTTGCGAAGGTTAAAACATCACCAACTTGACAAACTATCGTTGTGGTTTTGATGCGTAGGTAATATTGGTTCTTGCTAAGCCCGTAGCAGCCACGTAAAACTTGCAACAACAAAGTAGAGGACGTCTAACTTGTTTTTGCAGGGCATGTTGTGATGTGATATGGTCAAGACGTGATGAGATATAAGTTGTTGTATGAGATGATCATGTTTTGTTGAAGTTATCGGCAACTGGCAAAATCCTTATGGTTGTCTCTCTATTGAATAAGATGCAAGCGCCAAATAATCGCTTTACTTTATCGCTATGCGATAGCAATAGTTGCAAGAGCAATTGTTGGCGAGACGACCATGTAACGACACACTGATATAGATCAAGATGATGGAGATCATGGTGTCATGCCGGTGACGATAGAGATCATGACAGTACTTTGGAGATGGAGATCAAAGGCGCAAGATGATCATGGCCATATCATGTCACATATTTTGATTGTATATGATGTTTATCTTTTATACATCTTATTTTGCTTAGTTTGACGGTAGCATTTTAAGATGATCTCTCA
>NC_041392.1:662527725-662528212 GCF_002162155.2 Triticum dicoccoides | reverse complement strand
TAATGCACATCACATAAGCCTTGCAAGCATTGCAACTAATGAGTTAGTTGCGAGATGATGTATTATGAAACGAGTAAAGAGACTTGCCGGTAACGAGATTGAACTAGGTATTGAGATACCGACGATTGAATCTCGGGCAAGTAACATACCGATGACAAAGGGAACAACGTATGTTGTTATGCGGTCTGACCGATAAAGATCTTCGTAGAATATGTAGGAGCCAATATGAGCATCTAGGTTCCGCTATTGGTTATTGACCGGAGATATGTCTCGGTCATGTCTACATTGTTCTCGAACCCGTAGTGTCCGTACGCTTAACGTTACGATGACAATTTCATTATGAGTTTATATATTTTGGTGTACCAAAGTTTGTTTGGAGTCCCGGATGTGATCACAGACATGACGAGGAGTCTCGAAATGGTCGAGACATAAAGATTGATATATTGGAAGCCTACGTTTGGACATCGGAAGTGTTCCGGGTGAAATC
>NC_041392.1:662481265-662527715 GCF_002162155.2 Triticum dicoccoides | reverse complement strand
CCAAACAGTGGCATCCGAGCCAGGTTTTATGTGTTGATGTTATTTGCACGAGTAGAACACAAGTGAGTTGTGGGCGATATAAGTCATACTGCTTACCAGCATGTCATACTTTGGTTCGGCGGTACCGAGTGTGGCTACGCCCGGTCCTTGCGAAGGTTAAAACATCACCAACTTGACAAACTATCGTTGTGGTTTTGATGCGTAGGTAATATTGGTTCTTGCTAAGCCCGTAGCAGCCACGTAAAACTTGCAACAACAAAGTAGAGGACGTCTAACTTGTTTTTGCAGGGCATGTTGTGATGTGATATGGTCAAGACGTGATGAGATATAAGTTGTTGTATGAGATGATCATGTTTTGTTGAAGTTATCGGCAACTGGCAAAATCCTTATGGTTGTCTCTCTATTGAATAAGATGCAAGCGCCAAATAATCGCTTTACTTTATCGCTATGCGATAGCAATAGTTGCAAGAGCAATTGTTGGCGAGACGACCATGTAACGACACACTGATATAGATCAAGATGATGGAGATCATGGTGTCATGCCGGTGACGATAGAGATCATGACAGTACTTTGGAGATGGAGATCAAAGGCGCAAGATGATCATGGCCATATCATGTCACATATTTTGATTGTATATGATGTTTATCTTTTATACATCTTATTTTGCTTAGTTTGACGGTAGCATTTTAAGATGATCTCTCACTAATTATCAAGAAGTGTTCTCCCTGAGTATGCACCGTTGCAAAAGTTCTTCGTGCTGAGACACCACGTGATGATCGGGTGTGATAGGCTCTACGTTCAAATACAACGGGTGCAAAACAGTTGCACACGCGGAATACTCAGGTTAAACTTGACGAGCCTAGCATATAACAGATATGGCCTCGGAACACGGAGACCGAAAGGTCGAGCGTGAATCATATAGTAGATATGATCAACATAGTGATGTTCATCGTTGAAACTACTCCATCTCACGTGATGATCAGACATGGTTTAGTGGATATGGATCACGTGATCACTTAGAGGATTAGAGGGATGTCTGTCTAAGTGGGAGTTCTTAAGTAATATTATTAAATTGAACTTAAATTTATCATGAACTTAGTCCTGATAGTATTTTGCAAATTATGTTGTAGATCAATAGCTCGCATCGTTGCTTCCCTGTGTTTATTTTGATATGTTCCTAGAGAAATCTAAGTTGAAAGATGTTAGTAGCAATGATACGGATTGGATCCGTGATATGAGGTTTATCCTCATTGCTGCACAGAAGAATTATGTCCTTGATGCACCGCTAGGTGACAAACCTATTGCAGGAGCAGATGCAGACGTTATGAACGTTTGGCTAGCTCAATATGATGACTACTTGATAGTTTAGTGCACCATGCTTAATGGCTTAGAATCGGGACTTCAAAGACGTTTTGAACGTCATGGACCATATGAGATGTTCCAAGAAGATGAAGTTAATATTTCAATAAAATACCCGAGTTGAGAGATATGAAGTCTCCAACAAGTTCTATAGCTAAAAGATGGAGGAGAATCGCTGAAGCAGTGAGCATGTGCTCAGATTGTGTGGGTACTACAATCGCTTGAATCAAGTGGGAGTTAATCTTCCAGATAAAATAGTGATTGACAGAATTCTCTAGTCACCATCACCAAGTTAGTAGAACTTCGTGATGAACTATAGTATGCAAGGGATGATGAAAACGATTCCCGAGCTTTTCATGATGATGAAATCGATGAAGGTAGAAATCAATAAAGAGCATCAAGTGTTGATGATTAACAAGACCACTAGTTTCAAGAAAAGGGAAAAGGGAAAGAAAAGGGAACTTCAAGAAGAACGACAAGCAAGTTGCTGCTCAAGTGAAGAAGCCCAAGTCTGGTCCTAAGCCTGAGACTAAGTGCTTCTACTGCAAATGGACTGGTCACTAGAAGCGTAACTGCCCCAAGTATTTGGCGGATAAGAAGGATGGCAAAGTGAACAAAGGTATATTTGATATACAGATTATTGATGTGTACTTTACTAGCGTTCGTAGCAACCCCTCGGTATTTGATACTGGTTCAGTTGCTAAGAGTAGTAACTCGAAACGGGAGTTGCAGAATGAACAGAGACTAGCTAAGGGTGAAGTGATGATGTGTGTTGGAAGTGGTTCCAAGATTGATATGATCATCATCGCACACTCCCTATACTTTCGGGATTAGTGTTGAACCTAAATAAGTGTTATTTGGTGTTTGCGTTGAGCATGAATATGATTTGATCATGTTTATTGCAATACAGTTATTCATTTAAGTAAGAGAATAAATTGTTGTTCTGTTTACATGAATAAAACCTTCTATGGTCATACACCCAATGAAAATGGTTTGTTGGATCTCGATTGTGGTGATACACATTCTCATAATATTGAAGCCAAAAGATGCAAAGTTAATAATGATAGTGCAACTTATTTGTGGCACTGCCGTTTAGGTCATATTGGTGTAAAGCGCATGAAGAAAATCCATGCTGATGGGCTTTTGGAATCACTTGATTATGAATCATTTTGATGCTTGCGAACCATGCCTCATGGGCAAGATGACTAAGACTCCGTTCTCCGGAACAATGGAGCGAGCAACTGACTTATTGGAAATAATACATAATGATGTATGCGGTCTGATGAGTGTTAAGGCTCGTGGCAAGTATCGTTATTTTCTGACCTTCATGGATGATTTGAGCAGATATGGGTATATCTACTTGATGAAACACAAGTCTGAAATATTTGAAAAGTTCAAAAAATTTCAGAGTGAAGTGGAGAATCATCGTAACAAAAATAAAAGTTTCTACGATATGATCGCAGAAGTAAAATATTTGAGTTACGAGTTTGGCCTTGAGTTAAAACAATGTGAAATAGTTTCAGTACTCACGCCACCTGGAACACCACAGTGTAATGGTGTGTTCGAACATTGTAACCGTACTTTATTAGATATGGTGTGATCTATGATTGAAGGAAATATGCCCTAGAGGCAATAATAAAGTTATTATTTATTTCCTTATTTCATGATAAATGTTTATTATTCATGTTAGAATTGTATTAACCAGAAACATAATACATGTCTGAATACATAGACAAACAGAGTGTCACTAGTATGCCTCTACTTGACTAGCTCGTTGATCAAAGATGGTTAAGTTTCCTAGCCATAGACATGAGTTGTTATTTGATTAACGGGATCACATCATTAGGAGAATGGTGTGATTGACTTGACCCATTTCGTTAGCTTAGCACTTGATTGTTTAGTATGTTGCTATTGCTTTCTTCATGACTTATACATGTTCCTATAACTATGAGATTATGCAACTCCCGTCTACCGGAGGAACACTTTGTGTGCTATCAAACGTCACAACGTAACTGGGTGATTATAAAGGAGCTCTACAGGTGTCTCCGAAGGTACATGTTGGGTTGGCATATTTCGAGATTAGGATTTGTCACTCCAATTGTCGGAGAGGTATCTCTGGGCCCTCTCGATAATGCACATCACATAAGCCTTGCAAGCATTGCAACTAATGAGTTAGTTGCGAGATGATGTATTATGAAACGAGTAAAGAGACTTGCCGGTAACGAGATTGAACTAGGTATTGAGATACCGACGATTGAATCTCGGGCAAGTAACATACCGATGACAAAGGGAACAACGTATGTTGTTATGCGGTCTGACCGATAAAGATCTTCGTAGAATATGTAGGAGCCAATATGAGCATCTAGGTTCCGCTATTGGTTATTGACCGGAGATATGTCTCGGTCATGTCTACATTGTTCTCGAACCCGTAGTGTCCGTACGCTTAACGTTACGATGACAATTTCATTATGAGTTTATATATTTTGGTGTACCAAAGTTTGTTTGGAGTCCCGGATGTGATCACAGACATGACGAGGAGTCTCGAAATGGTCGAGACATAAAGATTGATATATTGGAAGCCTACGTTTGGACATCGGAAGTGTTCCGGGTGAAATCAGCATTTTACCGGAGTATCGGGAGGTTACCGGAACCCCCCGGTAACCTAATGGGCCTTAATAGGCCTAGTGGAGGAAGAGGAGAGGAGGCCTAGGGGCTGCCGCGCGCCCCTCCCCCCCCCAAGTCCGAATTGGACAAGGAGGGGGGGCGGCACCCCCCTTTCCTTTCTTCCCTCTCGTCCTCCCCCCAAGTCCTAATCCAACTAGGGAAAGGAGGGGAGTCCTACTCCCGGTAGGAGTAGGACTCCTCCGGCGCGCCTCCTCCTAGGGCCGGCCGCACCTCCCCTTGATCCTTTATATACGGGGGCAGGGGGGCACCTCTAGACACATAAGTTGATCCTCGTGATCGTTTTCTTAGCCGTGTGCGGTGCCCCCCTCCACCATAGTCCTCGATAATATTGTAGCGGTGCTTAGGCGAAGCCCTGCGACGCTAGAACATCAAGATCGTCACCATGCCGTCGTGCTGACGGAACTCTTCCCCGACACTTTGCTGGATCAGAGTCCGGGGATCGTCATTGAGCGGAACGTGTGCTAGAACTCGGAGGTGCCGTAGTTTTGGTGCTTGATCGGTCGGGCCGTGAAGACATACGACTACATCAACCACGTTGTTATAACGCTTCCGCTGTCAGTCTATGAGGGTACATAGATTACACTCTCCCCTCTCGTTGCTATTCATCACCATGATCTTGCGTGTGCGTAGGAATTTTTTTGAAATTACTACGTTCCCAAACAGTGGCATCCGAGCCAGGTTTTATGTGTTGATGTTATTTGCACGAGTAGAACACAAGTGAGTTGTGGGCGATATAAGTCATACTGCTTACCAGCATGTCATACTTTGGTTCGGCGGTACCGAGTGTGGCTACGCCCGGTCCTTGCGAAGGTTAAAACATCACCAACTTGACAAACTATCGTTGTGGTTTTGATGCGTAGGTAATATTGGTTCTTGCTAAGCCCGTAGCAGCCACGTAAAACTTGCAACAACAAAGTAGAGGACGTCTAACTTGTTTTTGCAGGGCATGTTGTGATGTGATATGGTCAAGACGTGATGAGATATAAGTTGTTGTATGAGATGATCATGTTTTGTTGAAGTTATCGGCAACTGGCAAAATCCTTATGGTTGTCTCTCTATTGAATAAGATGCAAGCGCCAAATAATCGCTTTACTTTATCGCTATGCGATAGCAATAGTTGCAAGAGCAATTGTTGGCGAGACGACCATGTAACGACACACTGATATAGATCAAGATGATGGAGATCATGGTGTCATGCCGGTGACGATAGAGATCATGACAGTACTTTGGAGATGGAGATCAAAGGCGCAAGATGATCATGGCCATATCATGTCACATATTTTGATTGTATATGATGTTTATCTTTTATACATCTTATTTTGCTTAGTTTGACGGTAGCATTTTAAGATGATCTCTCAATAATTATCAAGAAGTGTTCTCCCTGAGTATGCACCGTTGTGAAAGTTCTTCGTGCTGAGACACCACGTGATGATCGGGTGTGATAGGCTCTACGTTCAAATATAATGGGTGCAAAACAGTTGCACACGCGGAATACTCAGGTTAAACTTGACGAGCCTAGCATATAACAGATATGGCCTCGGAACACGGAGACCGAATGGTCGAGCGTGAATCATATAGTAGATATGATCAACATAGTGATGTTCACCGTTGAAACTACTCCATCTCACGTGATGATCAGACATGGTTTAGTTGATATGGATCACGTGATCACTTAGAGGATTAGAGGGATGTCTGTCTAAGTGGGAGTTCTTAAGTAATATTATTAAATTGAACTTAAATTTATCATGAACTTAGTCCTGATAGTATTTTGCAAATTATGTTGTAGATCAATAGCTCGCATCGTTGCTTCCCTGTGTTCATTTTTATATGTTCCTAGAGAAATCTAAGTTGAAAGATGTTAGTAGCAATGATGCGGTTGGATCCGTGATATGAGGTTTATCCTCATTGCTGCACAGAAGAATTATGTCCTTGATGCACCACTAAGTGACAGACCTATTGCAGGAGCAGATGCAGACGTTATGAATGTTTGGCTAGCTCAATATGATGACTACTTGATAGTTTAGTGCACCATGCTTAATGGCTTAGAATCGGGACTTCAAAGACGTTTTGAACGTCATGGACCATATGAGATGTTCCAAGAAGATGAAGTTAATATTTCAAGAAAATACCCGAGTTGAGAGATATGAAGTCTCCAACAAGTTCTATAGCTAAAAGATGGAGGAGAATCGCTGAAGCAGTGAGCATGTGCTCAGATTGTGTGGGTACTACAATCGCTTGAATCAAGTGGGAGTTAATCTTCCAGATAAAATAGTGATTGACAGAATTCTCTAGTCACCATCACCAAGTTAGTAGAACTTCGTGATGAACTATAGTATGCAAGGGATGATGAAAACGATTCCCGAGCTTTTCATGATGATGAAATCGATGAAGGTAGAAATCAATAAAGAGCATCAAGTGTTGATGATTAACAAGACCACTAGTTTCAAGAAAAGGGAAAAGGGAAAGAAAAGGGAACTTCAAGAAGAACGGCAAGCAAGTTGCTGCTCAAGTGAAGAAGCCCAAGTCTGGTCCTAAGCCTAAGACTAAGTGCTTCTACTGCAAATAGACTGGTCACTGGAAGCGGAACTGCCCCAAGTATTTGGCGGATAAGAAGGATGGCAAAGTGAACAAAGGTATATTTGATATACAGATTATTGATGTGTATTTTACTAGTGTTCGTAGCAACCCCTCGGTATTTGATACTGGTTCAGTTGCTAAGAGTAGTAACTCGAAACGGGAGTTGCAGAATGAACAGAGACTAGCTAAGGGTGAAGTGACGATGTGTGTTGGAAGTGGTTCCAAGATTGATATGATCATCATCGCACACTCCCTATACTTTCGGGATTAGTGTTGAAACTAAATAAGTGTTATTTGGTGTTTGCGTTGAGCATGAATATGATTTGATCATATTTATTGCAATACGGTTATTCATTTAAGTTAGAGAACAACTGTTGTTCTGTTTACATGAATAAAACCTTCTATGGTCATACACACCAACGAAAATGGTTTGTTGGATCTCGATCGTAGTGATACAAATATTCGTAATATTGAAGCCAAAAGATGCAAAGTTAATAATGATAGTGCAACTTATTTGTGGCACTACCGTTTAAGTCATATTGGTGTAAAGCGCATGAAGAAACTCCATGCTGATGGGATTTTGGAATCACTTGATTATGAATCACTTGATGCTTGCGAACCATGTCTCTTGGGCAAGATGACTAAGACTCCGTTCTCCAGAACAATGGAGTGAGCAACAAACTTATTGGAAATAATAGATACTGATGTATGCGGTCCGATGAGTATTAAGGCTCGCGACAAGTATCATTTAATTCTGAAATTCATGGATGATTTGAGCAGATATGGGTATATCTACTTGATGAAACATAAGTCTGAAACATTTGAAAAGTTCAAAGAATTTCAGAGTGAAGTGGAAAATCATCGTAACAAGAAAATAAAGTTTCTACGATCTAATCGTGGAAGAGAATATTTGAGTTACGAGTTTGGCCTTCAGTTAAAACAATGTGAAATAGTTTCACCACTCACGCCACCTGGAACACCACACTGTAATGGTGTGTCCGAACGTCGTAACCGTATTTTATTAGATATGGTGCGATCTATGATGTTTCTTACCGATTTACCACTATCGTTTTTGGGGTCAAGCATTAAAGACAGCTGCATTCACGTTAAAAAGGGGCACCATCTAAGTCTGTTGAGATGACACAATATGAACTGTGGTTTGGCAAGAAACCAAAGTTGTCGTTTCTTAAAGTTTGGGGTTGCAATGCTTATGTGAAAAAGTTTCATCCTGATAAGGTCAAACCCAAATCGGAGAAATGTGTCTTCATAGGATACCCAAAGGAGAAAGTTGGGTACACCTTCTATCACAGATCCGAAGGCAAGACATTCGTTGCTAAGAATGGATCCTTTCTAGAGAAGGAGTTTCTCTCGAAAGAAGTGAGTGGGAGGAAAGTAGAACTTGATAAGGTAATTGTACCTTCTCCCTTATTGGAAAGTAGTTCATCACAGAAATCTGTTCCTATGACTAATACACCAATTAGTGAGGAAGCTAATGATGATGATCATATAACTTCAGATCAAGTTACTACCGAATCTCGTAGGTAAACTAGAGTGAGATCCGCACCAGAGTGGTACGGTAATCCTGTTTTGAAAGTCATGTTACTAGACCATGACGAACTTGCGAACTATGAGGAAGCGATAATGAGCCCAGATTCCGCGAAATGGTTTGAGGCCATGAAATCTGAGATAGGATCCATGTATATGAGAACAAAGTATGGACTTTGGTTGACTTGCCTGATGATCGGCAAGCCATTGAGATTAAATGGATCTTCAAGAGGAAGACGGACGCTGATAGTAGTGTTACTATCTACAAAACTAGACTTGTCGAAAAAGGTTTTTGACAAAGTTCAAGGTGTTGACTACGATGAGAGTTTCTCACTCGTATCTATGCTTAAATCTGTCCGAATCATGTTAGCAATTGCCGCATTTTATGAAATCTGGCAAATGGAGAAACAAAACTGCATTCCTTAATAGATTTATTAAAGAAGTGTTGTATATGATGCAACCAGAAGGTTTTGTCAATCCTAAAGGTGTTAATAAAATGTGCAAACTCCAGCGATCCATCTATGGATTGGTGCAAGCATCTCAGAGTTGGAATATACGCTTTGATGAGTTGATCAAAGCATATAGTTTTATACAGACTTGCGGTGAAGCCTGTATTTACAAGAAAGTGAGTGGGAGCACTACAACATTTCTGAAAAGTATATGTGAATGATATATTGTTGATCGGAAATAATGTAGAATTATTCTGCAAAGCATAAAGGAGTGTTTGAAAGGAGTTTTTCAAAGAAAGACCTCGGTGAAGCTGCTTACATATTGAGCATCAAGATCTATAGAGATAGATCAAGACGCTTGATAAGTTTTTTCAATGAGTACATACCTTGACAAGATTTTGAAGTAGTTCAAAATGGAACAGTCAAAGGAAAAGTTCTTGCCTGTGTTACAAGGTGTGAAATTGAGTAAGACTCAAAACTCGACCACAACAGAAAATAGAAAGAGAATGAAAGTCATTCCCTATGCATCAACCATAGGTTCTATAAAGTATGCCATGCTGTGTACCAGATCTATTGTATACCCTACCACTAAGTTTGGCAAGGGAGTACAATAGTGATCTAGGAGTAGATTAATGGACAGTGGTCGAAATTATCCTTACTGGAATAAGGATGTGTTTCTCGATTACGGAGGTGACAAAAGGTTCATCGTAAAAGGGTTACGTCGATACAAGTTTTGGCACTGATCCGGATGACTCTAAGTCCTTATCTAGATACATATTGAAAGTGGGAGCAATTAGCTAAAGTAGCTCCGTGCAGAGCATTGTAGACATAGAAATTTGCAAAATACATACGGATCTGAATTTTGGCAGACCCGTTGACTAAGCTTCTCTCACAAGCAAAACATGATCACACCTTAGTACTCTTTGGGTGTTAATCACATAGAGATGTGAACTAGATTACTGACTCTAGTAAACCCTTTGAGTGTTGGTCACATGACGATGTGAACTATGGGTGTTAATCACATGGTGATGTGAACTATTGATGTTAAATCACATGGCTATGTGAACTAGATTATTGACTCTAGTGCAAGTGGGAGACTGAAGGAAATATGCCCTAGAGGCAATAATAAAGTTATTATTTATTTCCTTATTTCATGATAAATGTTTATTATTCATGCTAGAATTGTATTAACCGGAAACATAATACATGTGTGAATACATAGACAAACAGAGTGTCACTAGTATGCCTCTACTTGACTAGCTCGTTGATCAAAGATGGTAAAGTTTCCTAGCCATAGACATGAGTTGTCATTTGATTAACGGGATCACATCATTAGGAGAATGATGTGTTTGACTTGACCCATTTCGTTAGCTTAGCACTTGATCGTTTAGTATGTTGCTGACACAAGTTGATCCTCGTGATCGTTTTCTTAGCCGTGTGCGGTGCCCCCCTCCACCATAGTCCTCGATAATATTGTAGCGGTGCTTCGGCGAAGCCCTGCGACGGTAGAACATCAAGATTTTCACCACGCCATCGTGCTGACGGAACTCTTCCCCGACACTTTGCTGGATCGGAGTCCGGGGATCGTCATCGAGCTGAACGTGTGCTAGAACTCGGAGGTGCCGTAGTTTCGGTGCTTGATCGGTCGGGCTGTGAAGACGTACGACTACATCAACCGTGTTGTTATAACGCTTCCGCTGTCAGTCTATGAGGGTACGTAGATTACACTCTCCCCTCTCGTTGCTATGCATCACCATGATCTTGCGTGTGCGTAGGAATTTTTTTGAAATTACTACGTTCCCAAACAATGATGTCTCTTACCGATTTACCACTATCGTTTTGGGGTTATGCTTTAGAGACAGCTACATTCACGTTAAATAGGGCACCATCTAAATCCGTTGAAATGACACCGTATGAACTATGGTTTGGCAAGAAACCTAAGCTGTCGTTTCTTAAAGTTTGAGGTTGCAATGCTTATGTGAAAAAGTTTCAACCTGATAAGCTCAAACCCAAATCGGAGAAGTGCGTCTTCATAGGATACCCAAAAGAAAATGTTGGGTACACCTTCTATCACAGATCCGAAGGCAAGATATTCGTTGCTGAGAATGGATCCTTTCTAGAGAAGGAGTTTCTCTCGAAAGAAGTGAGTGGGAGGAAAGTAGAACTTGATGAGGTAACTGTACCTGCTCCCTTATTGGAAAGTAGTTCATCACAGAAATCTGTTCCTGTGACTACTACACCAATTAGTGAGGAAGCTAATGATGATGATCATGTAACTTCAGATCAAGTTACTACTGAACCTCGTAGGTAAACCAGAGTGAGATCCGCACCAGAGTGGTACGGTAATCCTACTCTGAAGTTCATGTTACTTGACCATGACAAACCTACAAACTATGAGGAAGCGATGATGAGCCCAGATTTCGCGAAATGGCTTGAGGCCATGAAATCTGAGATGGGATCCATGTATGAGAACAAAGTGTGGACTTTGGTTGACTTTCTCGTTGATCGGCAAGCAATTGAGATTAAATGGATCTTCAAGAGGAAGACGGACGCTGATAGTAGTGTTACTATCTACAAAGCTAGAATTTTCTCAAAAGGTTTTCGACAAGTTTAAGGTGTTGACTACGATGAGAGTTTCTCACTCGTATCTATGCTTAAGTCTGTCCGAATCATGTTAGCAATTGCCGCATTTTATGAAATCTGGCAAATGGATAAACAAAACTGCATTCCTTAATGGATTTATTAAAGAAGAGTTGTATATGATGCAACCATAAGGTTTTGTCAATCCTGAAGGTGCTAACAAAATATGCACGCTCCAGCGATCCATCTATGGACTGGTGCAAGCATCTCGGAGTTGGAATATACGCTTTGATAAGTTGATCAAAGCATATAGTTTTATACAGACTTGCGGTGAATCCTGTATTTACAAGAAAGTGAGTGGGAGCACTACGTCATTTCTGATAAGTATATGTGAATGACATATTGTTGATCAGAGGTAATGTAGAATTATTCTGCAAAGTATAAAGGAATGTTTGAAAGGAGTTTTTCAAAGAAAGACATCGGTGAAGCTGCTTACATATTGAGCATCAAGATCTATAGAGATGGATCAAGACGCTTGATAAGTTTTTTCAATGAGTACATACCTTGACAAGATTTTGAAGTAGTTCAAAATGGAACAGTCAAAGAAAGAGTTCTTGCATGTGTTACAAGGTGAGAAACTGAGTAAGACTCAAAGCCCGACCACGACAGAAGATAGAAAGAGAATGAAAGTCATTCCCTATGCCTTGGCCATATGTTCTATAAAATATGCCATGTTGTGTACCAGATCTATTGTATACCCTATACTGTTTTTGGCAAGGGGTACAATAGTGATCTAGGAGTAGATCACTGGATAACATCAAAATTATCCTTAGTGGAATAAGGATATGTTTCTCGATTATGGAGGTGACAAAAAGATTCGTCGTAAAGGGTTACGTCGATGCAAATTTTGACACTGATCCAGATGACTCTAAATCTAAATCTGGATACATATTGAAAGTGGGAGCAATTAGCTTGAGTAGCTCCCTGCAGAGCATTGTTGACATAGAAATTTGCAAAATACTTACGGATCTGAATGTGGCAGACCCGTTGACTAAACTTCTCTCACAAGCAAAACATGATCACACCTTAGTACTCTTTGGGTGTTAATCACATAGCGATGTGAACTAGATTATTGACTCTAGTAAACCCTTTGGGTGTTGGTCACATGTCGATGCGAACTATGGGTGTTAATCACATGGTGATGTGAACTATTGGTATTAAATCACATGGCGATGTGAACTAGATTATTGACTCTAGTGCAAGTGGGAGACTGAAGGAAATATGCCCTAGAGGCAATGATAAAGTTATTATTTATTTCCTTATATCATGATAAATGTTTATTATTCATGCTAGAATTGTATTAACCGGAAACATAATACATGTGTGAATACATAGACAAACAGAGTGTCACTAGTATGCCTCTACTTGACTAGCTCGTTGATCAAAGATGGTTATGTTTCCTAACCATAGACATGAGTTATCATTTGATTAATGGGATCACATCATTAGGAGAATGATGTGATTGACTTGATCCATTCCGTTAGCATAACACTTGATCGTTTAGTTTGTTGTTATTGCTTTCTTCATGACTTATACATGTTCCTATGACTATGAGATTATGCAACTCCCGTTTACCGGAGGAACACTTTGTGTGCCACCAAACGTCACAACATAACTGGGTGATTATAAATGTGCTCTACATGTGTCTCCAAAGGTACTTGTTGGGTTGGCATATTTCGAGATTAGAATTTGTCACTCCGATTGTCGGAGAGGTATCTTTGGGCCCACTCAGTAATGCACATCACTATAAGCCTTTCAAGCATTGCAACTAATGAGTTAGTTGCAGGATGATGTATTACGGAACGAGTGAAGAGACTTGCCGGTAACGAGATTGAACTAGGTATTGAGATACCGACGATCGAATCTCGGGCAAGTAACATACCGATGACAAAGGGAACAACATATGTTGTTATGCGGTCTGACCGATAAAGATCTTCGTAGAATATGTAGGAGCCAATATGGGCATCCAGGTCCCGCTATTGGTTATTGACCAGAGAGGTGTCTCGGTCATGTCTACATAGTTCTCGAACCCGTAGGGTCCGCACGCTTAACGTTCGTTAATGATATAGTACTATATGAGTTATGTATGTTGATGACCGAATGTTGTTCGGAGTCCGAGATGAGATCACGGACATGACGAGGAACTCCGGAATGGTCCGGAGATAAAGTTTGATATATGGGATAGTAGTGTTTGATCTCCGGAAGGGTTCCAGAATTCACCGGAAGGGGTTCCGGATGTTTCCCGAAATGTTTGGGCACGAGAACACTTTATCTGGGCCAAAGGGGAAAGCCCACGAGGCTTTTGGAAAGTGCAAAAGGAAGTTCTGCAGAGACCAGAGGCTAGACGCCAGGAACCCTGGCGTCTAGGGGGTAGACGCCGGGAACCCTGGCGTCTAGCCCTGGAGTCCGAGAAGGACTCTTGCCTTTCGGGTGAAACCGACTTTGAGGAGGCTTTTACTCCAAGTTTCGACCCTAGGGCTCAACATATAAATAGAGGGGTAGGGGCTAGCACCAAAGACACATCAAGAAACACCAAGCCGTGTGCCGGCAACCCCGTCCCCTCTAGTTTATCCTCCGTCATAGTTTTCGTAGTGCTTAGGCGAAGCCCTACGGAGATTGTTCTTCACCAACACCGTCACCACGCCGTCGTGCTGCCGGAACTCATCTACTACTTCGCCCCCCTTGCTGGATCGAGAAGGCGAGGACGTCACCGAGCCGAACGTGTGCAGAACTCAGAGGTGTCGTGCTTTCGGTACTTGGATCGGTCGGACGTGAAGACGTACGACTACATCAACCGCGTTGATATAACGCTTCTGCGAACGGTTTACGAGGGTACGTAGACAACACTCTCCCCTCTCGTTGCTATGCATCACCATGATCTTGCGTGTGCGTGGAATTTTTTTTGAAATTACTATGTTCCCCAACATCAACGTGCTTCAGCGCTCGCCGGTGTTTGCTGGGCTTGCCGAAGGCAATAGCCCACCGGTGAACTTTCCTCCTTTGTGGGCCGCTATTGTCAAGACAATACCCAAACCTGTCGAAGAGAAGAGGAAAAGATTTGCCCAAGAGCAAGAGAGTGCTAGGAAGGATGTCGAGCTTGCCTTTGGTGTTTTGCAATCTCGATGGGGCATCGTTCGGTACCCTGCTAATACCTGGAGCACGCAGAAACTGTGGGAGGTGATGACTACTTGCGTGATCATGCACAATATGATCGTAGAAGACGAGCGCCCGGAACGTCTGTACGATCAATGGTTTCAGTTTCAGGGTGAGAATGTTGTGCCTGAGCATGGAGTAGCGGCAACATTTGAACAGTTCACCTAATTTCATGAAGACATGCGTGATTGGGAAACTCACGTGCACTGCAAAATGATTTGGTTGAGTATATGTGGGCTCATGTTGGAAACATTTTTATTTGTATCCGGCTTGTAAAAGCATAATATTTTATTCGGTAAACCATGTTATTTGACAATATGTTTGAATGCAAATCAATGTAATATTGGGCAGCCAGTCAGCCACGTCGGCACATATGGGTCGACGCGTTGGGCGCGCTGCCGACCAAAATCTAAAAGAGGGCGGACGCCGTCGGCACATATGGGTCGACGCGTTGGGCGCGCTGCCGACCAAAATCTAAAAGAAGGCGGACGTCGGGCGGGCGCCCGACCCAAATGAACAAAAAAAGGATGAAACCGTCGTCCGTTTGGATCGGCCCGTTGAAGTTGCTCTTACTATTATTTTTCAACACAACAGTGTTTTCACTTCATGCCTTGCAAGGACGGAGTGTGCCTCATGTCCAGTGGGTTAAGAGGTTGGGTGTGCGGCATTTCGGATGAAAATCTTGCCCCGTCTTTGGTCGGTGCCGGTGGCGATGGCACCCGTGTGTGTCGTTCCCCTCCTTGGAGGCGTCGCCGAGGTGTGTCGACATCCCCTCTCCCACTTGATGATGGTAGTTGTCTTCGGACGAAAGCCTAAGTCCAGAGTTGGATTGACGTGATGGCGGCGTTCTCGACGCCGTTTCTCTCTTGAGAGCATTGCGTTTGGAGACACGGCCTAGAGGTTCTTTGTGTGGTGCTCTCTCGATGTTCGTCGTTGTCCAAGTTTGATCTTCAGGGGCGCAATGTACGCCGTCGCCGATGAGTCCAAGATGGTGCCTTTCCCTGGACCAACCAAGTTCCGCCATCTACTTGCCACACCTCCTTTAGGCATCAAGGGTAGATGGTGCGTCGACAAGGGGAGTTCAGTTGAATCTGCTAATCTTTGAAGGTGATCGGCGTCGGTTGAGACGCGGCAATGTTGCTCAGTTGGACAGGCTCTTTTGTGTTGTAGTTGCAATGTTGATGGTGACTGTCTTCGGACTAGCCTTGGTGTGGAGTTTATACTACACTCGTTGTTCGCAGCGAGTTGTAGTCTTCTTGTACTTAAAATTCTACCTTCTATAAAACTATGGTACGCAATTGCATACTTTTGAAAAAAAACTTCATGCCCTGCTCTTAACGAGACCCGCATCCACGCACCGTGCACCGTGCACCGTCTCAGGCTAGTCATAGTGGGAGTAACTTACCTAGTAACATGGCGCACTTCGAAAAAATTCTGCTTATGTGACAAGTAATTAATGAGAGGTGGTAACATAATATGTTACTGTAACATAACGCTTTCCAAGACAAGATGAGTCTACGAGCTAATAAATGAAGCCATCTATGATACTACTATTATGTTACTTTGCATTATGAAGGTAATATCTTATACTAATGTCATATGCATGACACTAGTCTAATTTACTCTTCACTATGACCAGCTTGGTTCTACATTTGTTTGAATAAAATGTTTCGCCAAATGCATGCGTCTAATCAAAAAAACTTTTCTTATTCGTTTTTTTCTATCTTTCCACTCATCTCCACTATACCCCTCGTCTTTTAATTCCTTCCATTCGACCAAAGAATTCTTTGGAATAATTCGCAAATCCAAGTCTGCTAATTGTTCTCTAATAGCACCTGCTCCTGTCGCAATTTTCCGATTTCGAAAGCCTCAGAGAGTCAGAGTCAAGGGGTTACAGGAAAGCCGCGGTACATGGCGCGGGGTGTGCGAGGCGAACCAGTCCGTCGCCGGCCGGCGAGCACGCGAACCAACCACCGCCACGCTAGCCCGCCTGGCAGCCGCTCCGCCCAACGACCCGGCCGGCATGCAATGCATTCCTGCTGCACCGCCTTGCACTCCACCCCGACGACGTACGCCTCCACCTGCCGCAGCACGCCGCCCACGAGCTCAGCTCAGCAGTCAGCAAATCCAAGAAAATCCAGCCAACAGCAACCGCAACGGCGGCCATTACTTACTTTACGGCCAGTTACCACCAATCACCAGTACTGTCATATTAATAAACTCACCGCAAACCTCCGTCGAATTCGCGGCCCCCAACCCAATTACCGAACCCCGCTGAACTGTACTGTCGGTCGCCGCCTCCGCCCGCGCGCGCACATGGCGACGGGGGGAGGACGGCTCGGGGATTTAAGTAAGCGAGAATACCCGGGGAGCCACGCTTCCTCCTCGTCGTCCTCCTCCTCCTCCCCATCCCCCGCCGTACATCGGCACATGTCCTGCCCGGCAGCTGAGTAGCTAGCTCGGCTGAGAGTGGGGGAGGGCCGGCGGTAGTGCAAGCGGGCGGCGGCCATGAGCTGGAGGAGAGGGGCGGCGGGAGGGGGAGGGGGAGGGGACGGGGCCGTGGCCAGGCGGTGGGTGCTCCTGCTCTGCGCCGGGAGCTTCTCCCTCGGCCTGCTCTTCACCTCCGGGTATGTATGTATGTCGCCTCGCCTGCGGTTCTCCTTCTCCATTAGTCGTCCGGCGCTCAGCGCGCCTGGCCGGCCTCCAGATTCCGTGTCCCGCCCCGTTTCCGCGGAATTCTGAAGGGCGTCGGCCTGGGACGGGTCTCGGGGGCAAGATCTGCTGTGCTCCTTCTTGCATTTTGGGGGCAGATTTAGGTCAATGGGCTGAGGTAGGTGAGGTCCAGCCCTGGCCCTGCTTTGAACCTTTGACTTGAACGGCTGTTCTTGCTTGTGGTGCTTTGAGCCTTTTGACTGCGGTGTCCAACGATGCAAAGAATTCAGACTTCTGGTTCGATCGTGGCATTAGCCGATTGGGACTGAATGCTATATGAGCTCCAAAATCGTTTACGCGAGCTATGAATTCCGGACTGACCGATGAGCTAGCTAACTACTCCTCCTACTGTGCTGTATGATTTTACTCATGTGCTCTGTAATTCATCTCTGCTTCCCAGGATGTGGACATTGCCCGAGGCAACCGAGGTTGCCAAGCCAAACGAAAGAAGAGGGAAAGAGGCCGAGCTCGCCGCCGTAGACTGTGATTCTACTAAGGTAACTTCATCCCTCTCCCAAATGACACCATCTCCTTTCCAATCACAGTTTCCTGCAGCAGTGGCATGCTCATGTTGATGCAAATTTCAATTTCAGGTCGGACAGAAGCAGGATTTCAGAGATACGCTACAGGCCTTGGACACTCACAACGCTGTACAGTACGTGACAACACGCATGTCTTTTTTCCCCTGATTTGTTCCAGCAAAGTTTCAAGGTAGATTTTTATCTAACTAGAGTTCAAATGGCCCCTCCTCCTGCAGGACACTGGACAAGACGATAGCAAATTTGGAGACAGAGCTTTCAGCTGCAAGGACACTGCAGGAGTCATTCCTCAACGGCTCTCCGGTTTCGCAGGAGTACAAGGCCTCCGAATCGTCCGGAAGGCGCAAGTACCTCATGGTCATGGGCATCAACACGGCCTTCAGCAGCCGTAAGAGGAGGGATTCCATCCGCAACACCTGGATGCCACAAGGTTTTTTTTCCCCACATGGAACTGTTCTTGAAGATTTTTGTGGCATGGGTAATGGGTTATTAATGGTGGAGTGACCATGGAAAACAGGAGAGAAGAGGAAAAAGCTGGAGGAAGAGAAGGGCATCATAATTCGTTTTGTCATTGGTCACAGGTGTGCAACATGATTATGTTCAACTTGGGCTTCCCTCACATTTTTCAGTCCAATTGGTTATGATGAATGGTTGTTTGCAGTGCTATTTCAGGTGGAATTGTGGATAGGGCAATCGCGGCAGAGGATAGGAAACACGGAGACTTCATGAGGCTTGTAAGCTTCACTTTATCTGTTTTACTATATAAGATAAGAGTTATTAGCCGTCCCTAAAAAAAGTTGTTAGCTGCACCCGTCGGAACTGCCAAAGTAATTGTTACTTTGACTTTGGATTACATTATGAGTTGTTCTTACTTCCAATTGTCTTCACTCTTTACAGGATCATGTGGAAGGATACCTTGAATTATCTGGAAAAACCAAGACATACTTTGCGACGGCTGTTGCTTTATGGGATGCTAACTTCTATGTCAAAGTTGATGATGATGTACATGTAAATATAGGTAAATTCTTCAAATATTAATTGACCATATGAGCTGGATAAAATAATCATCACTGTATTGGTACCTAAATAACCATCTTTAGTGCTAACTGCTAAAGCACATTTACGTCTTTTATATACCTAAATGTATTGGTAACGATGCTAAGTAAGTACCTAGAGGCTAAGACTGCTATGAAATTTAAACTCTGATGCCATCTAGTTTGCTTATTCCCTCATAAGGAGGAGCTGACAAAAGTTCATCAATTCTGGACCTCCACTTGTGTCAAAACATCTTGTTCAGCAAGTGACAAACATTCTGTTTCTAACATGCAACTTCCACATCTGCAGCCACCCTTGGGCAGATTTTGTCCAAACATATTTCGAGACCCAGAGTATATACTGGATGCATGAAGTCTGGTCCTGTACTATCCGACAAGTAAGTAGTTCACGGTATTTAGGTCCTCATTTCTTTGTTGTGTTTCTGGGTAGTTAACTAATATACAATTGCCACGGAACAGGGAAGTCAGATATTATGAACCCGAGCACTGGAAATTCGGGGATAAGTATTTCCGACATGCCACCGGTCAGCTATATGCTATTTCAAAAGATTTGGCAACCTACATCTCCCTAAATAAGTGAGATATTACCCGAACCAGATTTTGCTTCAAATGGCCGAATTTACTCTTAACCTCATGCTTTGGAGCGTATACTCAAACCGTTTCGGATGATTTGATCTTTTCCAGGCATGTGTTGCACAAGTATGTCAACGAGGATGTCTCTTTGGGGGCTTGGTTCATAGGGCTAGATGTTGAGCATATTGATGACCGTCGTCTTTGCTGCGGTACTCCACCCGGTAAGCCTCTCTATAACTCTTGTCTGCATGGGCTCAGATTGAGTGCCCAAATTTGTCAACTATTTACAGTATTTTCTGCAGAGCTATTGATAAAAATGTGATAAAGAACAACCTATAATCTGTAAGCGACAGGCTTTGTGCACAAACTAGGTTCGAATAATCTGTCTGTTGCCTGACCGCAGATTGCGAGTGGAAAGCCCAGGCGGGGAACACCTGCGCGGCGTCATTCGACTGGAGATGCAGCGGCATATGCAACACCGTGGAGAACATCCAGGGAGTGCACAACAAATGCGGGGAGAGCGAAAAGGCGCTCTGGACCGCTTCTTTCTAAGCGAAATCTGGGTGAAGTTCAGACTGACGAAGTTGCTCTGCTGTAGTATAGTAGTCCTGAGTATGTTGTACATTGTGCATGAAACGTGTTCAGTTCATTCTTGGGCCTGTAGGTAGGTGGTCGGTCAGGCGATGCCGGCGAAGCAGGCCGTGGTTTTACTCGGAGTCTGCTGGTTGCCGGCTGAGGGGGGCACGTATATGGGATGCTCGGTCTTTTGGGGAGTTTGGGCGGTCTTTTTGTAAGGACCTCATGTACTCTGTGCAAGGTTAACAAGATATATAAAGCTCTTCTTCATTGTTCATGGTGGTGCATTTTGATGGACTGTTGAATTGGCACTGCAGTGCTACACTTGACTTGGGCTGCTTTGAATTGAATTGAAGGGTTTGTCACAGAAATTTGATGATAGGACTTTATAGTACATATGATTTTTTTTGGGTATATGTTAGTTATTTTGGGTATATGTAACTACTCCATTATTATGCTTTTTTTTTGCAAAGCATATATTTGTACTGAAATTTTAACTTGAGCTTTTCCCCGCAAATATTTTTTAAAAAAAATCCAACTTTAGCTCTTTTGGGCCTTCATGCGGGGCTTTCCGGTCGAAAACTAGAGCCCGAGCCTGGCCTGACGTGAGCACGTCGGCGTTCGAATTTGGGTCATCGGGCCAAACTGCCCATGCTCAAGCCTTACTGTCTAGAGTGTCCACACATCACTTCTAAAAAAAAAGGAGTGTCCACACATCATGCATACACAGCTTGACTTCCATGACGGCTGTGTTCTCCATGACACACACACACACACACACACACACACACACACACACACACACACACACACATTCCAGCCTCCGAGGCTTCCTCTTGTCGGCGTGCACACACAATGCTTGGCAAGGCTTCAACTTGCACCTAATGGAACATCCGCGGAAGGAGACTGGGCAGGTGCAGGGCTGCGCTACATTGGAGGCTACGGTCAGAACAAGGACAAGGATTCCTTCAGCGATTCCGAAGGGGGGAGGAGAGGGCTCGTTTACTTTTGCTGGGAGCTTCCTCTTTTTTTTTTCAACCAGGCGCACACCCCTTTCCATTAATTGCTTAACGGAAATACAACAGTAGCAGTCTGAGTATGCTGGACTAAAACCACACCAAATGACTACTAGAGTTAACGCAACAGGAGGCAGAAAGGGGGTAGCGAGTTGGAGCACCAGCAGAAAACCCACTGTGAGCACTTCTAAAACAAAGTACCCACCATGGGGCGAAAACCTGCTGACACTAACCATCAAGCATCAAAATAGTATCCAAGAGACGGACCAAAATAAGGCAGCTACTGACACCACCCACCAGGAGACAATTTAACCTCAGTGGGCATCAAACCCCAGTGAGTATCTAACAGACCAAACAGCTAGCACACACTTCCAGCTCAACCTTTTTTAGCTCCCCTGCTCCAGCGCGAGTCTGCCACGTGAAGTAGATCGATCAGCAAGAGACGTCGCCACTCGAACCATCTTCTGCACCCCAGCCTGGAATTTCGCCTTGTCATCTCCTTTCATCAGACCTGACCAATACATCATGAAAGAGCACACAGTGAAAACAGTCTCTAGGGGTGTACGAACAGCACGTTTCTCAAACGTGATCTTGTTGCGAGTACACCAGATCCCCCAACAAACAGCAGCTATGAATTCCATGTAATACTTCCTCTCACCAGGGAGGAATTTAGGGGCTGTTTGGATTGCAGCCCTCGGCTGCCAAACCAAAAAATTGGTCATTGACCGAGCCTGGCTTCCCGTTTGGATGGGAACCAATATTTTGGTGTGCCTAGCCCACTCCCGCTTTCCCAGTTCAGCTCAATGCCAAAAAGTTGGCAAGTCTGGGGTGGCCAAATCCTGCGCCAATAAATTGGCTAGCCAACGATTGGCAAGGCTCACACAGGCAAAAACCAAACAGCCCCTTATACAGCCACACCCAACTTTGCCAAAGAGATTTGGGGCAACTTGATGCCCCCAAGGCCAAGCCAAAAGTTCCCCACACCGAACGAGCAAAAGCACAACCAAAAAATAGGTGTCCTGCAGTTTCAATGTCATGACAAAACGAACAAGAAGGATTACCAGGCCAGTTTCTTTTACGCATATTTTCTCTAGAAAGGACAGCATTTTGAAACAATTGCCAGATGAAGATTTTAATCTTCAGGGGAATCTTTGCTTTCCAAACCCACTTATAGTTAGGTCCGGCCAGGTCTTTCTCTAGCCACTCATATACTGATTTGGTGGTAAAGATTTTCTTAGGAGTAAACTTCCAGCCTACAGCATCCGGAAGGTTATTAAACGGGAAATTTCTAGCTCTCTCCACAATATCAGACCACTACTCGGCCAAATCACTAAAGAGAGTGCGTCTGAAATGCATTATAAAGTTGTTAGTAGCAAAAGATGCAACCGTACAATCTTGTTCAGAGCAGAAATCAAACAGAATAGGAAACTGACATTTTAAAGGTGTTTCATATAGCCAGGGGTCATGCCAAACCCTAGTCAGGTCACCCCTATTCGTCTTAATTTCTCTCCTAGCCATATAAACATCTTTGATTTTCATAAGTGCTTTCCAACAGGGTGAATCAAAAAAACGAGCTTGCACATTGGCAACCGTTTTCCTTTTGAAGTATCAAGCACGGACAATACGTTGCCATAGGCCATCCCCAGATTCAAGTTTCCACCACCACTTCACAAGGAGACTGATATTTTGCTTATGAAGATCCTTAATACCCAGACCTCCAATATTCCTAGAGCGTCAGACCCTATCCCACCTGACCATATGATAAGCCCGTTTTTTCCTCTCCTTCCTCCAAAAGAACCGGCGACGATGAATATTCATTTTTTCAATAACAGTTTTATTGAGGAGGAACATGGACATAAAGTAGGAGGGAATACCATCCAAGCTAGTGTTTACCAAGATCGCTCTAGCCCCAGAGGAAGCAGCATAACCCATCCACGGCGCTAGCCTTTTAATCAGCTTAGCATCCAAGAAATCCCAATCTACCGTTTTGAGCGAGGAGTAGGTTACTGGGACCCCCAAATACTTCATAGGGAGCTTGCCAACTTGACAACCAAACATCTCAGCATACAGCTGATCAATGTTGTTGTCCCCTCCGATCGTAAACACCTCGCTTTTATCAAAGTTGATTTTCAGGCCTGACATGAGTTCAAACAGGTAGAGGAGTAACTTGAATTTTTTGGCTTGGTCACCACCCTAAATGGCGCTCTAAGGTTTCAATAGTTTAAAACACTTGTCAGGGATTCTCTACTCTGATGGACCAAGTGATATGGTAGAAATAGAGGTCCAGACCAGCGTTTTGATTTTCGGTTTGTGTTTTTTCTCGCCCTAGGTCGAGATGGCCGAATTTTGGTCATTTTTAAAAATTTCGGCCGAAATTTGACCAAATTTTGACTGAAATTTGATTAAAATTTGACCAAAATTTCTCAAATTGGAACAATTTCAGCAGAAGATAGATTTCGCCCTAGGCCGAGATGGCCGAAATTCGGCCGAAATCCCTTTTTTTTCGGCCGAAATTCAAAACACAGGTCCAGACTTGCCAATCAACAGTAAGCGAGTTTTCAAAACTCAAATATGCAGCAAAGTGTTTGACACTAGGACAATAGTTAAGCTGGTCAGAACTGGAGCCAATCTTCTTCCCAGGTAAATCTTTTGGGATACTGAATCATGTGTCAAAAGATCAGGCCTCTGAGGCCAAAAGAATCAGTGCAAAATACCAAAAGGGAGAGAGAGAAATTAAACCGTTTTATAAATACAGCAGATAACCTCAACTCTCGAAAACTCATTCATTCAGAATTTCAGACATTCGAGCAGCCGAGGAGCGAAAGTTACAAATATTCAGAAATGCAATGCATGTACTCCACTAGATCAGATAGGAGGGTGTCGACGGAGCACGGGCCGTCGCCGCGGCGGCGTCTAGGATGGAAGATGATCTTTGACAGTATGACTCTTTCTCGCACTCCGCCAACGAGCTGTGGCAGGTGCTGTCAATCAAACAGCAGAAACACACGTGCGCCGTGACACCTGAGCAGGATGTTTTGACGCACAGCCCGCCCGGCGGTATCGTGATCTTCCTGCCGCTTCCCATGTCCTGATGACCCAAGTTTCTGGCTGCGCGATCAAGGAA
Organism: Triticum dicoccoides; assembly: GCF_002162155.2. Taxonomy (NCBI): domain Eukaryota; kingdom Viridiplantae; phylum Streptophyta; class Magnoliopsida; order Poales; family Poaceae; genus Triticum; species Triticum dicoccoides. The sequence continues at coordinate 662,503,711 of NC_041392.1, read as the reverse complement.
CAAACCATCAGTATTTGTTTCTGATCTCCGTGGTGTCGTGTCAACTACTCCCTCCGAGAACTACCAAAACGTCGTATATTTAGAAACGGAGGGAGTAATGCAAACCGCAAGCGCGGATCCGAAGAAAGAAAAATCTATGGGATGATTTTGTGTTGGAAAGACGGATCAAGTGAAGTATAGCAATAAGCCTGGTGATTACATTGCCCATGATTAGCGAAGCACATGAGAAGGAGCACCGAGAGCACGGTTGCTGTATGGAAGGGGTTCATGGACCTGTCCGGCTAGGCGTGTGCTTGTGCTTGTTTGGTGCTCGTCTGGAGATTTGCCAGAGTATGTGTTTCTGGTCTAATGCCGGCTGGAGCTTTTTGCTCTAGTGAGTAGGTGATCCTTATATACTGAGCAATCAAGCAAGAAATAAAAGCTTGGCGGCGACCAAAATCAAAACACGGATTGCTAAAATCTCATGGATAACGTCCGAGTTAATGCAAGGATCTCTGTGATTCAATACTCTCCTTTTCATATTATACTAGCTATAAAATACTTGTGCGTTGCTATGGGATGAAACAATATTTGGAAAGTGATGACATGTGACCGATTGTCCTCGCCTGTGGTGGCGTTAACTTTGTTGTGACAATCTGGGTGCACACGAAGCGGTAGATTATGGCCTATTTTGTTAAAAAATCTTCACTATTAGAGAAAATACATTTGGAAAAAAAATTCTCTACTAGTACAAATTATCTGGATGCCTAATTAACAACATGACTAATTAATTAATTGCATTAATGGCTTGATTTATAATTTTATTTTCCACAAAAAAACATACTCAATTTAAGCATAATTAATTGTTTAGCTAATTAATTATATTAATAGCTTGATTTCTAAATTGTTTAGCTAATTAATTGTGTATCTATTTAAGCATACCTAATTACTTGCATGCATAATTAATTGTTTAGCTAATTAATTGTGTATCTATTTAAGCATACCTAATTACTTCCATGCATAATTAATTGTTTAGCTAATTAATTATATTAATAGCTTGATTTCCAAATTGATTTAACCTCAGTTTCAAAATTATTTTTATAATAATGGCTGCCTGTGAAACTCCCATATATGGATTACAAATAGTATCAGTCAGATTTTTTTTGAGGTATCATCCAGCTTTATTCAGTCGAAATAAAATGTGGCATACAAACTATATCAGGGGTCTGTAGGAGCCACAAGTGGCGCCACACATTTAGGGTAACAAAAGCTCTTGCCAAGTCATGCGCCTCCCAGTTATTCGCTCGCCTCTCGTGGCCTGCTTCAACTGCTTCAAAATCTCCCATCTGAGCTTTAATTTCTTCAATAACCATAGAATTGGATCCCCTGTACGAGCTCTTGAGATGATTAATAGTCGCCATGCAGTCTGTCATTACCTGTACTTTGTGAATGTTTAGATCACTCGCCAAGGATAGGGCATCCCTAAAGGCCATAGCTTCAAGTATTTCTGGATATACCATATCACGGATCACCACCGAAGATGCTCCTTGAAAACTTCCAAGTTCATCTCTGCATACCGCAGCAAAGGCAGCTCTATCACTGTTCCGGCTCACAGTTGCATCCACCATAATTTTCAAATACCCCCGGACTGGAGGCTTCCATTTTCTATCTGTTCTTGTGGTAGCTAGAACTCTTTCATGTGTAGTAGCCCCTTGCTTCATAGGCCTGCACGTAGCTAGTAACTCCAGATCAGCTAAGTAAATCTGAATGAAGCTAAAGGTGGTCAGGTGATTGGAACTCCTGCTCATAAAGCGCTCTCCTGCGAGCCCACCAAATCGACCACAAGGTCACAAGTATTTTCACAAATTCAGCTTCACTTGTAGATTCCATCAGTTCAACAAGCCATATGCGTGCATCATGAATATTGCATGCTATCAAATGCTCGACCATCTCTTCATCCATCAGTGCCCAAACACATTTCACAAAATTACAATCTATAAGTGCGCGCCGCCATGTATCTTGAGCCCCATTACAAATCTGACAGACATCATCGTCAGCCATCTTCCTATGATGTCGTACTGCCTCCGTAGGAATTGAGTTTCTGGCCAAACACCAAGCAAAATTACGAATTTTGGCCCGCACATTTACCTTCCACAATTTCTTCCAATGAATATGTGTTGCGCTCGTATCCAATGCCGCTGGCCGGCCATCTAGCCAGTCCTCCCTCCCCTTCTTTGTATCTACCAGCAAGCGATAAGCGGACCGAACTAAAAAATTTCCTTTCCGATCATAATGCCAGGCCCAGCTATCACTAACATTTCGTGAACTCAGAGGAATATTTAGGATAACCGAAACATCAGGAGCCTGCAGGTGCATGTGTATCATCTGCCTGTTCCAGGACTTGGTACTATTTCATCAATCAGATAGCTAACATAGACTGGAGGTGAGGCCGATCTCGGATGCAGTGCTCGTAACATAAAATCTCTCGGCAACCAGTTGTCACCCCAGATGTTTATGGATTGCCCGTTGCCTACCCTCTTGATCAAACCCTGTTTTAAAACTGACATACCAGCACATATTGCCCGCCATACCTGGGAAGGGTGACCACCCAGCTCTGAATGCAACACATCACTGCCCGGGTAGTAAACAGCTCTAAGGATTTTTGCACTCAAAGACTCAGGTTCTGTTAAGAGTCTCCAAGCTTGCTTTGCCAGCATGGCTAAGTTAAAAATCTCTGTATCTCGAAAACCCAAGCCACCTTGGTATTTAGGCATTGTAAGTTTGTCCCAAGAGACCCAAGCTACCTTCCTCTCCCCATTCTTGCTCCCCCCAAAAAACTTCCTCAACATAGTATTGATCTGCTGACATAAACCTCTCGGGAGTAAAAAGCACGACATTGATTATGTGGGAACTGCTTGAGCGACAAATTTGATCAGAATTTCTTTCCTAGCTGCTGCCATGCACTTTTCTATCCAACCTCTAACCTTTCCCCACAACCGATCCTTTATATACTTAAAAGATCCATTTTTTGACCTCCCAACATCTGAAGGGAGACCAAGGTGTCGTTCTGAAAGAGATTCATTGGGGACATTTAGAATTCCTTTGATCACCTCTCTCCTATCATTTGGGCAACCTTTACCAAAGAAGATGCTGGATTTAGCTAGGTTTACCCGTTGACCTGAAGCATCATAGTATCTCCCAATAATATCTCTGATTTCCATCGCTCCCACATCATTTGCTTTAAACATTAGCAGGCAATTGTCTGCAAAAAGGAGGTGGTTCACCCTCGGAGCTATTGGTGCAACCAAAACCCCCCTCGCGTTCTCACTCATATTGCTAGACTTTAATAAGCATGAGAGACCTTCGGCTGCTAGTAAAAAAAGATAAGGTGAGATCGGATCACCTTGACAGATTCCTCTCGAAGGCCGTATTTCATCAAGCTTACTTCCATTAAGGAGCACATTAAAGGTCACCGTGGTAACACACTGCATGATCCTGCCAACCCAAGCTGGGCTAAAACCCATTTTCACCATAACCGCCTTTAGATAGCTCCACTCCACCCTATCATAGGCCTTCATCATATCAACTTTTAGGTCACAGAAATCATTATGCTTACTTCTCGTCCTCTTCATAAAATGCAAACACTCATATGCTGCTATAATATTGTCAGTAATGAGCCTCCCAGGCACAAACGCGGACTGTTCCGATGAAATAATCTCCGGTAAAATCCTCTTCAACCGATTAGCATAAACTTTTGAAATAATCTTGTAGATAACATTACACAAGCTTATAGGTCGGAATTGAGTGAGGGAGGTCGGATTCGATACCTTAGGGATCAACACAATGAACGTCCTATTAATAACCTCCGGAGAGTCCTCACCATTAAGAACTCGTAAAATTACCTTGGTCACCTCATCGCCACATATTCCCCATTTTTTCTGAAAAAATTGCGCCGGAAAACCATCTGGTCCCAGAGCCTTAGTGGGATATCTGAAAAGAGCTTCTTTTATTTCCATTGCATTATAACCTGGTATGACCCACCGAAATTAATAATACCTCTAGCCTACCCCAACTTGTTTGGGACTAAAGGCTTTGTTGTTGTTGTTGTTGTTGCTGTTGTTGTTGTTGTTGTTGTTGTTGTTGTTGTTGTTGTTGTTGTTGTTGTTGTTGTTGTTGTAAAGGGCATCAAGCATCTCGTTCATCGAATCATTAACCTTCCTTGGGATATGAGAGAGCACTTCCTCCATCCCAAAGGTACCCTCAGACTTGTATAAATTCTCATAAAATTCGGTGGCCATGGCACCTATTTCTCCTTCATCTCTGCATACAGTACCATTATCACAAGTGAGCTGCTCAATGTGATTCTTCCTCCTCCTGATGCTGGCTTTCTGGTGAAAAAAGTTTGTATTGCCATCCCCCTCGGCCAACCACTGTACCCGTGATCTTTGCCGCCACATAGTATCAGTCAGATGTGAACCATGATCGGTTACCATGCATGTTTACACTAGCACCTAGGCTGGGCTAAAAAAATACTGGACCTTAAAATCCCAGGCCCAAACGCGACCCTCCCCAGCTCAAAAATACAAAAAATATTTTTCTTTTCTTTTAAAATTACTGGTTGAATACTCGTGTGTTGCTACGAGATAACATTACGATCTTCAACCATGTGTTTAACAAACACTTTAGGAGTTGCTCATATAGATGAATTTGAGATTTGTCCAAAATATTTGTTATTTTTTACCATGTTGTGACAAACAAAGTGTTTCTTTTGTTTTCTCTCACTCTAGTAGGTAGTAGCCACAAATATATGTACCCTTTGAAAGATAGGAAACAAACTTGTATATCTATAGATCATACTAGAAAAATGTTGTTGGGAGGCCTCAATAAATGGTTATTTGGGGAGTTTGAAGATGCTCTAAAGAGGCCCCAAAAGACTATTGCACCCACAAATAGACAAACGCATGCACGATTGTGAAGTTTCAAGCTTTAACGGGATATATAATACAGTAGTTTGGATCGAGGGAAAATGGATGAAGAAGCTTGACGAAAATCGAGGTTTCTTCTCAAAAGCATCAAGAAGCTTATATATGTCTTTCAGCCTGCTTATCACAGGTAACATCTTCTTGTCGCGTCTCAGGGAAATCCAATTCACTGGTCATGACTACATAGACTCGAGTACAATTTTCAGTGGAGTCGAGCATACTATCAACATCAGTAATACTCCCTCTGTCCCATAATATAAAAGCGTTTTTGACACTACACTAGTATAATTTCAGTGGAGTAGCTTATTTTCCAACTTCGGAGCCAGTAGGTAAATCAGTCGAATCGGCAAAAACGATCATTCCAAAGCATAATTTTCTTTGGCTCCACCGGCATCAGGGAGAGTAAACTAAACTGAAGGTCTTGCCTTTCTGAATAGAGAGCCAAAACATCATCGTACACTGCGAAGACATCGATCTTCGCCTTAATCATACGTCTGTATTGATGTCTCCTGGACGTTACACCCTCATACTCAGCAGCTGACAAAATCTGAAAGAAACATAATTCAGTCTAGTGTCAGAACGATAATTACCGTGTGTGTGGATGCTCAAAACGCACGTAAAACATACTACAATCACCTTATGAGGGCCCCAAACTTCGTACGATTCTTCAGGGTAACAAAGAAACTTCAGAGCAGTTGCAAATTTGAGTAAACTCCAACGCTTAGTGAGAGATGATACATCAATGAATTTCTTTATAGATCTGCACAATAATTTCAAGTAGTGCCGTTCATTTAACTCAAGGTGATACAAGAGACGAGCCGTCTCAACAATGCTTCCAGTAACCTGGATGAAAATGAACATCACTTTACTCACTGAGAGTAGCAGGAAAAGGCAAAAAAAAAGTAAAAATCTGGAAAATCTTATGTTAAATTTCAATTCACAATACAAACAGTATGTCTATGCATAATTTAGCTCGTTGGCAATAAAGCATTACAAGCACACAATAAATCGAAAAGGGCTAACACTGCATGGCCAAAGAAGACTTTACTCAAGGTTGCTAAGAACGCTGAAAAGAGAAGGACTAAAATTGCATGACAATGGAGCAATAAAGCAGAGAGAACACTGCATGTCAGAAATAAGAAGTACAAGCGGATAGCCTCACCGAGTTTTCTTCGACAACAAAGCCATATTGGTGTAAGAAAAGGATTAATCCTTTCCCTCTGGGGGGCCGATACTCCTTCGTCTCTGATGTTTCCTCAGGCAATAAAGTATGCATGATATTCTCTAAACCCCAAATCAGCTCCTCCACAATATTATCATACTGACAGGTTATGTCCTGAGAGAAAAGGAAATAAATTGTGAGCCATACTGTTCACACAAACAGAAGCAACAAAGATAGCTTACAGAGTTAGGCCTCTTTTGGTTCATAGGATAGGATTATCATAGGAATAGGAATCTTGTAGGAAATGAGATGACATGTATCTCAAATCCTATGAGTAGGAATTGGAAACAAGATGTCATTTGATTGACACCAAAGGAATTTTTTCATTGAGTCTAGGCTCTTTTTTATTTACCTATGAAATGTGAAGGATAGGAACCAATCCTATGTAGGAATAGGAATCCATTCCTATGAACCAAAGGGCTCTAAAGGAAAAATTCCTATAAGAATCCTATCCTCTAGAATTCCTATGAAATTCCTCTAAACCAAAGGAAGCTTTAGACTAACCAGCTTCCCTTCGACTATTCTTTTATATTCGAGAGAAGTGCATATTACAGCCCTCAACTCTAGCCCTAGTCTAATATACAACCCCCAACTCCAATACCATCTAGTTTACACCCCCCAACTCTCAAAATCAGGCGGAATTCAACCATCCCCTCCCCGGTGACCGGTTTTGACCTGTTGACTGGGTGAACAGTAAATTCAAAAGAAATATATTTTTTAAAAAAATTACGTTTTTTCACCGGCTTAACAGTAAAATTTTAAAAAGTTCTGAATAAATAATAATAAAATAATTTTGATTTTTAAAAATGTTGATTTTTTGTCCGGGTGAACAGTAAATTTCAGGAAAAAAATAAGAAAACAAAAATTTTTGAATTATATTTGCATGAAACAGTTAACAGTTCGGGCTGATATATTTTTTTTGTTGAGAGACCACTGAAATGTCCAAACAAGCTGAAAATTGTCAGACATCACGCGCTGAAAAATCGTCCACGCAAAAATAATTTGGTTTTTTTGCAAAAATATATTTTTGGAATTTACTATTCACCAGGTAAAAATCGAAACTGCTTGTTGAATTTTATTTCCAACTTCTTTTGAATTTACTGTTCACTCATTGGAAAAACCAAAATATTTTTTGATTTTTTTGTTACTGTTCACCCAGTCAACATGTCAAAACCGGTCAACTGGGTTAAAACCGGTCAACGGGGAGGGGAGGGTTGAATTTCGCCTGGTTTTGAGAGTTGGGGGGTGTAAAGTAGATGGTATTGGAGTTGGGGGGTGTATATTAGACTAGGGATAGAGTTGAGGGGTGTAATATGCACTTCTCTCTTTATATTCAGCATGTCCAACAAGTAGTTTCTGCTCAGAGCCACAAAAGTTGGTGAGCATCTCAGACAGGTCTTCACCCATAACCCCATTAGTAAGGTCAATGGCAGTGGACTTCTCCTCAAACTTTTTGAACCCCTCAAGCCTGACATTCTGAGAAAGAAATGCAAAAGGGATTTAAATAAATCCTGTTAAATATAATGCAATGTGGCTAAATCTGTTGGAAATATGCCCTAGAGGCAATAATAAAAGCATTATTATTATATTTCCTTGTTCATGATAATTGTCTTTATTCATGCTATAATTGTGTTATCCGGAAATCGTAATACATGTGTGAATAACAGACACCAACATGTCCCTAGTAAGCCTCTAGTTGACTAGCTCGTTGATCAATAGATAGTCATGGTTTCCTGACTATGGACATTGGATGTCATTGATAACGAGATCACATCATTAGGAGAATGATGTGATGGACAAGACCCAATCCTAAACATAGCTTAAAGATCGTATAGTTCGTTTGCTAGAGTTTTTCCAATGTCAAAGTATCTTTTCCTTAGACCATGGGATCGTGTAACTCCCGGATACCGTAGGAGTGCTTTGGGTATACCAAATGTCATAACGTAACTGGGTGACTATAAAGGTAGACTACGAGTATCTTCGAAAGTGTCTGTTGGGTTGACACGGATCAAGACTGGGATTTGTCACTCCATATGACGGAGAGGTATCACTGGGCCCACTCGGTAATGCATCATCATAATGAGCTCAAAGTGACCAAGTGTCTGGTCACGGGATCATGCATTACGGTACGAGTAAAGTGACTTGCCGGTAACAAGATTGAAAGAGGTATTGGGATACCGACGATCGAATCTCAGGCAAGTAACATATCGATTGACAAAGGGAATTGTATACGGGGTTGCTTGAATCCTCGACATCGTGGTTCATCCGATGAGATCATCGTGGAGTATGTGGGAGCCAACATGAGTATCCAGATCCCGCTGTTGGTTATTGACCGGAGAGTCGTCTCGGTCATGTCTACATATCTCCCGAACCCGTAGGGTCTACACACTTAAGGTTCGGTGACGCTAGGGTTGTAGGGATATGTATATGCAGTAACCCGAATATTGTTCGGAGTCCCGGATGATATCCCGGACGTCACGAGGAGTTCCGAAATGGTCCGGAGGTAAAGATTTATATATGGGAAGTCCTGTTTCGGCCATCGAGACAAGTTTCGGGGTCATCGGTATTGTATCGGGACCACCGGAAGGGCCCCGAGGGTCCACCTGCCCCGGGGGCCACATGGGCTGTAAGGGGGTGCACCTTGGCCTACATGGGCCAAGGGCACCAGCCCCAAGAGGCCCATGCGCCTAGGGTTTCCAAAGGGGAAGAGTCCCACAAGTGGAAGGCACCCCTAGGTGCCTTGGGGGGGAGGGAAACCTCCCTTGGCCGCCGCCCCCTAGGAGATTGGATCTCCTAGGGCCGGCGCCCCCCCTAGGCCCTCCTATATATAGTGGGGAAGGAGGGCTTTTTGATCCATGCCTTTGGTTGCCTCCTTCTCCCTCTCCAACACCTCCTCCTCCTCCATAGCGCTTGGCGAAGCCCTGACGGAGTACTGCAGCTCCATCACCACCACGCCGTCGTGCTGCTGCTGGAGCCATCTTCCTCAACCTCTCCTCCCCTCTTGCTGGATCAAGAAGAAGGAGACGTTACGCTGACCGTACGTGTGTTGAACGCGGAGGTGCCGTCCGTTCGGTGCTAGGATCTCCGGTGATTTGGATCATGTCGTGTTCGACTACCTCATCCCCGTTCTTTGAACGCTTCCGCTCGCGATCTACAAAGGTATGTAGATGCATCCGATCACTCGTTGCTAGATAAACTCATAGATGGATCTTGGTGAAACCGTAGGAAAATTTTTGTTTTCTGCAACGTTCCCCAACAGTGGCATCATGAGCTAGGTCTATGCGTAGTTCTTCTTGCGCGAGTAGAACACAATTTGTTGTGGGCGTAGATGTTGTCAACTTTCTTGCCGTTACTAGTCTTATCTTGCTTCAACGATATTGTGGGATGAAGCGGCCCGGACCAACCTTACACGTACGCTTACGTGAGACCGGTTCCACCGACTAACATGCACTAGTTGCATAAGGTGGCTGGCGGGTGTCTGTCTCTCCTACTTTAGTTGGAGCGGATTCGATGAAAAGGGTCCTTATGAAGGGTAAATAGAAGTTGAAAAATCATGTTGTGGATTTCACATAGGTAAGAAAACGTTCTTGCTAGAACCCTACTTCAGCCACGTAAAACTTGCAACAACAATTAGAGGACGTCTAACTTGTTTTTGCAGCAAGTGCTTTGTGATATGATATGGCCAAAGTTGTGATGAATGATGAATGATCTATATGTGATGTATGAGATGTTCATACTATTGTAATAAGAATCACGACTTGCATGTCGATGAGTATGACAACCGGCAGGAGCCATAGGAGTTGTCTTTATTTTTTGTATGACCTGCGTGTCATTAAGAAACGCCATGTAAATTACTTTATTGCTAAACGCGTTAGCAGTAGAAGTAATAGTTGGCGAGCAACTTCATGGAGACACGTCATGGAGATCATGATGATGGAGATCATGGTGTCATGCCGGTGACAAGATGATCATGGAGCCCCAAGATGGAGATCAAAGGAGCTATGTGATATTGGCCATATCATGTCACTATTATTATTTGATTGTATGTGATGTTTATCATGTTTTTCATCTTGTTTACTTAGAACGACGGTAGTAAATAAGATGATCCCTCATAATAATTTCAAGAAAGTGTTCCTCCTAACTGTGCACCGTTGCGACAGTTCGTTGTTTCGAAGCACCACGTGATGATCGGGTGTGATAGATTCTAACGTTCACATACAACGGGTGTAAGACAGATTTACACATGCAAACACTTAGGTTGACTTGACGAGCCTAGCATGTGTATAGACATGGCCTCGGAACACAGAAGGCCGAAAGGTCGAGCATGAGTCGTATAGAAGATACGATCAACATGAAGATGTTCACCGACGTTGACTAGTCCGTCTCACGTGATGATCGAACACGGCCTAGTTGACTCGGATCATGTTATACTTAGATGACTAGAAGAGGGATGTCTATCTAAGTGGGAGTTCATTGAATAATTTGATTAGATGAACTTAATTATCATGAACTTAGTCTAAAATCTTTACAATATGTCTTGTAGATCAAATGGCCAACGTAGTCCTCAACTTCAACGCGTTCCTAGAGAAAACCAAGCTGAAAGACGATGGCAGCAACTATACGGACTGGGTCCGGAACCTGAGGATCATCCTCATAGCTGCCAAGAAAGATTATGTCCTACAAGCACCGCTAGGTGATGCACCTGTTCTCCCTGCAGAACAAGACGTTATGAACGCTTGGCAGGCACGTACCGATGACTACTCCCTCGTTCAGTGCGGCATGCTTTACAGCTTAGAGCCGGGGCTCCAAAAGCGTTTTGAGAGACACGGAGCATATGAGATGTTCGAAGAGCTGAAAATGGTTTTCCAAACTCATGCCCGGGTCGAGAGATATGAAGTCTCCGACAAATTCTTCAGCTGTAAGATGGAGGAAAACAGTTCTGTCAGTGAGCACATACTCACTATGTCTGGGTTGCATAACCGTTTGACTCAGCTGGGAGTTAATCTCCCGGATGACGCGTTAATTGACAGAATCCTTCAGTCGCTTCCACCAAGCTACAAGAGCTTTGTGATGAACTTCAATATGCAGGGGATGGAAAAGACCATTCCTGAAGTATTTGCTATGCTGAAATCAGCAGAGGTAGAAGTCAAGAAGAAACATCAAGTGTTGATGGTCAATAAAACCACTAAGTTCAAGAAGAGCAAGGATAAAAAGAACTTCAAGAAGGACGGCAAGGGAGTTGCCGCGCCCGGCAAGCAAGCTGCCGGGAAGAAGCCAAAGAATGGACCCAAGCCCGAGACTGAGTGCTTTTATTGCAAGGGAAGTGGTCACTGGAAGCGGAACTGCCCCAAATACTTAGCGGACAAGAAGGCCGGCAAAACAAAAGGTATATATGATATACATGTAATTGATGTGTACCTTACCAGTACTCGTAGTAGCTCTTGGGTATTTGATACTGGTGCAGTTGCTCACATTTATAACTCAAAGCAGGAGCTGCGGAATAAGCGGAGACTGGCGAAGGACGAGGTGACGATGCGCGTCGGGAATGGTTCCAAGGTCGATGTGATCGCCGTCGGCACGCTGCCTCTACATTTACCTACGGGATTAGTTTTAAACCTCAATAATTGTTATTTAGTGCCAGCTTTGAGCATGAACATTGTATCGGGATCTCGTTTAATTCGAGATGGCTACTCATTTAAATCCGAGAATAATGGTTGTTCCATTTATATGAGAGATATGTTTTATGGTCATGCTCCTATGGTGAATGGTTTATTCTTAATGAATCTCGAGCGTAATGCTACACATATTCATAGTGTGAGTACCAAAAGATGTAAGGTTGATAATGATAGTCCCACATACTTGTGGCACTGCCGCCTTGGTCACATAGGTGTCAAACGCATGAAGAAGCTTCATGCAGATGGACTTTTAGAGTCTCTTGATTATGAATCATTTGACACGTGCGAACCATGCCTCATGGGTAAAATGACCAAGACTCCGTTCTCAGGAACAATGGAGTGAGCAACCAACTTATTGGAAATCATACATACTGATGTGTGTGGTCCAATGAGTGTTGAGGCTCGCGGTGGCTATTGTTATGTTCTCACCCTCACTGATGACTTGAGTAGATATGGGTATCTCTACTTAATGAAACAAAAGTCTGAAACCTTTGAAAAGTTCAAGGAATTTTAGAGTGAAGTTGAGAATCAACGTGACAGGAAAATCAAGTTTCTACGATCAGATCGTGGAGGAGAATACTTGAGTCACGAATTTGGCACACACTTAAGAAAATGTGGAATAGTTTCACAACTCACGCCGCCTGGAACACCTCAGCGTAATGGTGTGTCCGAACGCCGTAATCGCACTCTATTAGATATGGTGCGATCTATGATGTCTCTTACCGATTTACCGCTATCTTTTTGGGGCTATGCTTTAGAGACTGCCGCATTCACTTTAAATAGGGCTCCGTCGAAATCCGTTGAGACGACACTGTTTGAATTATGGTTTGGTAAGAAACCTAAGTTGTCGTTTCTAAAAGTTTGGGGATGCGATGCTTATGTCAAGAAACTTCAACCTGAAAAGCTCGAACCCAAGTCGGAAAAATGCGTCTTCATAGGATACCCTAAAGAAATTGTTGGGTATACCTTCTACCTCAGATCCGAAGGCAAGATCTTTGTTGCCAAGAATGGATCCTTTCTAGAGAAGGAGTTTCTCTCGAAAGAAGTAAGTGGGAGGAAAGTAGAACTTGATGAAGTATTACCTCTTGAACCGGAAAATGGCGCAACTCAAGAAAATGTTCCTGAGGTGCCTGCACCGACTAGAGAGGAAGTTAATGATAATGATCAAGATACTTCTGATCAAGCTCCTACTGAAATTCGAAGGTCCACAAGGACACGTTCCGCACCAGAGTGGTACAGCAACCCTGTCTTGGAAATCATGTTGTTAGACAACAGTGAACCTTCGAACTATGAAGAAGCGATGGCGGGCCCGGATTCCGACAAATGGCTAGAAGCCATGAAATCCGAGATAGGATCCATGTATGAAAACGAAGTATGGACTTTGACTGACTTGCCCGTTGAACGGCGAGCCATAGAAAATAAATGGATCTTTAAGAAGAAGACAGACGCGGATGGTAATGTGACCATCTATAAAGCTCGGCTTGTCGCTAAGGGTTATCGACAAGTTCAAGGGGTTGACTACGATGAGACTTTCTCACCGGTAGCGAAGCTAAAGTCCGTCCGAATCATGTTAGCAATTGCCGCATTCTACGATTATGAGATATGGCAAATGGACGTCAAAACAGCATTCCTTAATGGTTTCCTTAAGGAAGAATTGTATATGATGCAGCCGGAAGGTTTTGTCGATCCTAAGAATGCTGACAAGGTGTGCAAGCTCCAACGCTCGATTTATGGGCTGGTGCAAGCATCTCAGAGTTGGAACATTCGCTTTGATGAGATGATCAAAGCGTTTGGCTTTACGCAGACTTATGGAGAAGCCTGCGTTTACAAGAAAGTGAGTGGGAGCTCTGTAGCATTTCTCATATTATATGTAGATGACATACTTTTGATGGGAAATGATATAGAACTCTTGGACAGCATCAAGGCCTACTTGAATAAGAGTTTTTCAATGAAGGACCTTGGTGAAGCTGCTTATATATTAGGCATCAAGATCTATAGAGATAGATCAAGACGCCTCATAGGTCTTTCACAAAGCACATACCTTGATAAGATATTGAAGAAGTTCAATATGGATCAATCTAAGAAGGGGTTCTTGCCTGTGTTACAAGGTATGAAATTGAGCTCAGCTCAATGTCCGACCACGGCAGAAGATATAGAAGAGATGAGTGTCATCCCCTATGCCTCAGCCATAGGTTCTATTATGTATGCCATGCTGTGTACCAGACCTGATGTAAACCTTGCCGTAAGTTTGATAGGAAGGTACCAAAGTAATCCCGGCAAGGAACACTGGACAGCGGTCAAGAATATCCTGAAGTACCTGAAAAGGACTAAGGAAATGTTTCTCGTTTATGGAGGTGACGAAGAGCTCGTGGTAAAGGGTTACGTCGACGCTAGCTTCGAAACAGATCTGGATGACTCTAAGTCACAGACCGGATACGTGTATATTTTGAATGGTGGGGCAGTAAGCTGGTGCAGTTGCAAGCAGAGCGTCGTGGCGGGATCTATATGTGAAGCGGAGTACATGGCAGCCTCGGAGGCAGCACATGAAGCAATATGGGTGAAGGAGTTCATCACCGACCTAGGAGTCATACCCAATGCGTCGGGGCCAATCAAACTCTTCTGTGACAACACTGGAGCTATTGCACTTGCCAAGGAGCCCAGGTTTCACAAGAAGACAAGGCACATCAAGCGTCGCTTCAACTCCATTCGTGAAAATGTTCAAGATGGAGACATAGATATTTGTAAAGTGCATACGGACCTGAATGTAGCAGATCCGTTGACTAGACCTCTCCCTAGGGCAAAACATGATCAACACCAGAATTCCATGGGTGTTCGATTCATCACAATGTAACTAGATTATTGACTCTAGTGCAAGTGGGAGACTGTTGGAAATATGCCCTAGAGGCAATAATAAAAGCATTATTATTATATTTCCTTGTTCATGATAATTGTCTTTATTCATGCTATAATTGTGTTATCCGGAAATCGTAATACATGTGTGAATAACAGACACCAACATGTCCCTAGTAAGCCTCTAGTTGACTAGCTCGTTGATCAACAGATAGTCATGGTTTCCTGACTATGGACATTGGATGTCATTGATAACGAGATCACATCATTAGGAGAATGATGTGATGGACAAGACCCAATCCTAAACATAGCTTAAAGATCGTATAGTTCGTTTGCTAGAGTTTTTCCAATGTCAAAGTATCTTTTCCTTAGACCATGAGATCGTGTAACTCCCGGATACCGTAGGAGTGCTTTGGGTATACCAAACGTCACAACGTAACTGGGTGACTATAAAGGTAGACTACGGGTATCTCCGAAAGTGTCTGTTGGGTTGACACGGATCAAGACTGGGATTTGTCACTCCGTATGACGGAGAGGTATCACTGGGCCCACTCGGTAATGCATCATCATAATGAGCTCAAAGTGACCAAGTGTCTGGTCACGGGATCATGCATTATGGTACGAGTAAAGTGACTTGCCGGTAACGAGATTGAACGAGGTATTGGGATACCGACGATCGAATCTCGGGCAAGTAACATATCGATTGACAAAGGGAATTGTATACGGGGTTGCTTGAATCCTCGACATCGTGGTTCATCCGATGAGATCATCGTGGAGTATGTGGGAGCCAACATGGGTATCTAGATCCCGCTGTTGATTATTGACCAGAGAGTCATCTCGGTCATGTCTACATATCTCCCGAACCCGTAGGGTCTACACACTTAAGGTTCGGTGATGCTAGGGTTGTAGGGATATGTATATGCAGTAACCCGAATGTTGTTCGGAGTCCCGGATGATATCGCGGACGTCACGAGGAGTTCCAGAATGGTCCGGAGGTAAAGATTTATATATGGAAAGTCCTATTTCGGCCATCGGGACAAGTTTCGGAGTCATCAGTATTGTACCGGGACCACCGGAAGGGTCCCGGGGGTCCACCGGGTGGGTCCACCTGCCCCGGGGGCCACATGGGCTGTAAGGGGGTGCGCCTTGGCCTACATGGGCCAAGGGCACCAGCCCCAAGGGGCCCATGCGCCTAGGGTTTCCAAAGGGGAAGAGTCCCACAAGTGGAAGGCACCCCTAGGTGCCTTGGGGGGGAGGGAAACCTCCCTTGGCCGCCGCCCCCCTAGGAGATTGGATCTCCTAGGGCCGGCGCCCCCCCTAGGCCCTCCTATATATAGTGGGGAAGGAGGGCTTTTTGATCCATGCCTTTGGTTGCCTTCTTCTCCCTCTCCAACACCTCCTCCTCCTCCATAGCGCTTGGCGAAGCCCTGATGGAGTACTGCAGCTCCATCACCACCACGCCGTCGTTCTGCTACTGGAGCCATCTTCCTCAACCTCTCCTTCCCTCTTGCTGGATCAAGAAGGAGACGTTACGCTGACCGTACGTGTGTTGAACGCGGATGTGCCGTCCGTTCGGTGCTAGGATCTCCGGTGATTTGGATCACGTCGTGTTCGACTACCTCATCCCCGTTCTTTGAACGCTTCCGCTCGCGATCTACAAAGGTATGTAGATGCATCCGATCACTCGTTGCTAGATGAACTCATAGATGGATCTTGGTGAAACTGTAGGAAATTTTTTGTTTTCTGCAACATTCCCCAACAAAATCATGATAGGAGACAGGGTATTTCAATAGGAGTGCCTCAATCGTGAAGTGTTAATGTTGCCTTTGTTATACACTTCCTTCAGTGGTGCTTCCAAAACTGTTCATTTGGCAAGCTGTATCTTTATCTTAATATAAATGTTTTTTTCCTATATATGTTTTCCTGGCCTCGCAAAATGGGTTTCAACATATCTGTGAAAACCAAGCATGTAGTTATTGCAATATTTGCAATTTGAATTCATATTTAAGTGTGTTAGAATTCATATTTAATCAATTACTGGTTTAGGGCTCCTTTGATTCAAAGGAATTCTATAGGATTTCTGGAGGATTGAAATCCTTAAGAATTTTTCCTACGTTGGTCCTTTGATTCATAGGATTGGATCCCATAGAAATTTTTCCTATGTAATCTTCTGTACTATATTTCATAGGAAATCTAACATCTACTCCAACCTCTTTTTACAATTCCTTTGCTTTTCCTGTGCCATCAAACACTCCATACTAATCCTGTAGGATTCATGTGTGCATGCCACTCTAACCCTATACTTTTCCTATTCCTACGATTTGAAAATCCTGCGAATCAAAGAGGGCCTTAGTGCTTCATTGATTTGTTCATGGTGGGCTGAAGACACATATTCTGAGACTGAGAGGGTGCCGAGTAATAATGAGTTAACATTTTATACTCCACCCCTCTACAATCAAGAATGGTGAAAGTGTTAGAATAAATTCGACGCCATACTGTCGATCATCCGAGGATCAAGCAATCACACGAGCATAACACTGAGATTTGTTAATAAGGTTCATCGATATGGCTACATCCCGGAGCCTGACTATGGGCGCTCCTCCCCGTGACACCGCTACAATACCGCACCCGGTCGCCCTGGACACCGGCACATGCCGCCGGCTTTCCATACGTTCCGGTGCTATTATATTGGCATATGTTACATCGTGTGTCTACTCCCACTACTAGGACACGACTCCATATCTTATCTAAACATAATACAATTACAAGTTCAACTGTAACCTTGTACACTATATTCGCACAACTCCAACAAACTCCACCTTGGTGAATATTCTCCATCATCTTGAATTCATCAATGCGTCAAACTTCCATGTACATTGGACTTGAGCTTCTCTCATGAGTACCGTTGCTACTCTAAAGACTCCATATGACTCCACCTGCAACTTGTGGTCCCTTCTTTTCTTGACCACTGTCAACACTAGAAGGAATTTCACCATTGCTTGTAGTCACCCCGAGTCAAATTCACAGTTGTCTCACCACATGTATGACCACCAGAGCCCTGACCCGTCTCCATGCCCCGTGCGTACCGCACGCCTCGCCGCTATTACCGCGTCGAGCCTCCGCTGTCCTGGTCAAGTCTCAAGGGTCGCGAAACCACACCACTCAACCCCCATTACAGAGTACCATCGATCATCACCGACCGATGACGAGTTTTACGCTTCCATTAGACCACTGGGCTCCAGTCCGAATTATGTGTCCCTCGCTTTTCCTGCTGAATAGGCTTCGACTCTCTGAGCTCTTACGCCGTAGCCCCTCAATCAACACTGAGTGAAGTCTTCCAGATTCCAGCTCCACCTTCAACATGACTCCATGGTAGATGATCAGTCCACCCCCGCGCCTCACCGACTTCAAGTTTCGTGTATACACCACCTTGAATCAATCCCGCGCCATAGTCTTGTCGAAGCCACACAAGCCCTCATGCCTGCGCCACGTGTTTCCACGCCCAGAAGTCGGTCACCATCAGCATCACGCTCCTACGTCGTCTTCGCCGATCCCACCACCGTCTTCTGTACCAACCGACTTGCGTCGTTCCGTCAGACTATCTAATCCGACCCAGCCGAACTTGTCTGGCTACATGACACGCTCGAGGCTCTCAAATCGTCTTCCGCGAATTTCCATGCATCACATGATAATTCCATCTTAGCTGAATTGACTTCCCGCAATGCTTTCAGGCATCCAAGTTGTGCCAACAAATCTTTCATTTTGTCTGCCATAACCCAAGGTTTTCAGTTCCGTTGAACTTCTCCATCTTAAACCTGATGTCCGATGATGTCATGATTCTTCATACGACTGACGCTGCGAAAATTTATCTGAGCTTTTCTCTCACGTGATGCCCAAGTACACAAACAAATATGTACTACTAGCAAATTCAACAGAAATCAACCTTCTGGTCTTCACGTGTGTAGTTCCCTGGCTCAACTCTCAATGCTAGCTATTTGCTTTGTCAAATCCTTAACCTTCCTGATGTACGCATATCCTTTAATAGACTTTTTCCTTGCCGATTGATAGACTTTTTCCTTGCCGATTGATCTGCCTCCGTCCGTGTCACACAAAGTCCTTTTTATGTTCCAAAACAAAACTCGTTTCGCTCGACTCGGCTTCTACGGCCTCCAGCACCTGCAACGAGCACGCGCCACTGCTCCCCGCGACCTAGGCCCGCCGTGCGCTGCAGTACCGTGCACAGACCACACGTCTTTTGGGCCACGCTGCCCTGCGCACGTGGCTGCACCAGCGACTCTGGCTGCTCTAGCGCTCTGCCCGCGTGGAACGCCGCCGCTTGCTAGGTTCACGTCGGATCGATCCGATCTGCTGCTGCCGTCGCCAATTGCTTTTCCCGATCACACCGTAGTCACGGCTGCATCTCAAACTCAGTATTTCCTCTAGATCAACAACCAACAACCTTCGGACAACCTAGCTCATAATACCACTTGTTAGCATAAATCCAAGGCCATATCATCGATCATCCGAGGAACAAGCAATCACACGAGCATGACACCGAGATTTGTTAACGAGGTTCACCGATATGGCTACATCCTCGGGGTCTGACTATGGGCGCTCCTCCACACCGCTACAATACTGCACCTGGTCGCTCTGGACACCGGCACATGCCGCAGGCTTCCCCTGCGTTCCGGTGCTATTATGTTGGTATAGGTTACATCGTGTGTCTAATTCCATTATATATGAGAAGCCTAGAATACAAGTGTTCTACTAGGACACGACTCCATATCTTATCTAAACACAATACAACTACAAGTTCAACTGTAACCTACCTTGTACACTATATTCGACACAACTCCAACAGAAAGATTGCTGTGAATTTTGCAGAGTTGGCAACAAGCAGGAACATGACAAAAATAGGGCTAGAAGAAGGAAGATGGTAGTGTTGCAAAGAACCTGTGGCGGGTATCCCCAGAGGTCCTGCAAGAGAAAAAATAAACAGAAAAACAGTTACATTATTTTGATTTTTTCATCGAAACGAAGGAGGATCAACAACGAGAAAACAAGTACCTCCATCGGAATGCTGAGGTCGACCCCATCAAAAGAGATAATCGCGTAACCAGAGGGCAATTCGTACAACAGCATGGTTGAAGAATCATTAATCTTCTTCATCTTGAGCGATGACAAACCTAAAATCATATCTGCGGAGAAATCGGGTAGAAGTGAGCAAATGGGATTACAGAGACCCCCACCCACGAGCCCGAACTAAGAGAAAATTGTGTTATGGCAGGGGCTGCAAGCAGCGGCTTTCGGCTGAAAAGATTTGCCCCGTTTTACTTGGTGATTAGATGATTTGCCCTGCTTTAGTTAGGATTAGATTATTTGCGCCATTTCTTTATTCTTTTGATCATTTGCCCTGATTCGTATTCTAATGAATTCTTGATTATTTGAAACCAGAAAATGGACGTGGAGTGACCTTTATGTCCATATGGGCAGGTATGCAATTTCTCTGCCTAATATCCTCTCTACCCTGCCTGCAGCTCGTTCTACTCGTACTGACTACTGAACTACTGAAGTGACAAGCCACGCAACAGGGAAGCAAAGCGGCATAGCTGCTCCCGCTGCATCTCGTCAACGCGGCGGCTCCCGGCACGGCGGCCACTCGGCGACCAAGTGACCGGTATTTCCTTTCCCTGCTGATTCCCTTGCTCATCCGGCTTCTTTCGATTCCTCCGCACGCCAGCGTGGGGTGTGTAACAGTGAAGAGGGTTCAGAGTTTGATCAGTGCATTTTCAGCACTTCCCTCGGATCCCTTACGCTGACCTTGTGCATACAATTTTGAGGGAGTTGGTAACACCTACTGTTTTCTGTAGAAAGATCTTGATATTGTTGCTGCGTAATTTATTGGGTAATTGGTAAACCTGGAAATGGGATATCGTTTGTCATCGGCTAGGTAGACCCTTGGTAAACTAATGGTTACATGTAAAGATTCCAGTGCTCATAGTTTGTCTCTCAGTGCAGCGGCATAATGAGAGACGTGGGATTGGTGGAATTATTTTTTGATGATTTTAGTGATTATGACCAAGACATGCTCCTGAACTTCTCTGCATGTAAAACTTCTTGGCCATTGCATGATGTGAAAGAATCAAAGAAATGGAGAGTTATACTCAGATAGCTTGGTACACTGCGGTTCCTGAGCAACTCTCTACTTCTCTAGTTGGGGGCAAGCACATTTGATGATTTTTTGTGTGTGAAAAATACCTATAATGGTAGTATAATAATGTGGGACGCTATGAAAGTGTCACTACATTTGGATCGGTTTAACTTATCTCTACGATTGTCAACAACATAGAAAATACTGCTCGTTTCACCGGAAGGAAACTAGCAACACAAATCACACAACCCAAACAAAAATTCAAAATTTAATACAAGATGATTTCAACGCCTACAAGATGAGAATTGAGAGAGCAGTTGGTGCTAATGGGTAGCCCTAACCTTTGCAGACCGGGGGACTGTCGAGTGCAGCCTAGCGGAAACGGCGTGCCCGCATGTTTTTAATCTAATGGCGACCTCCGCGGCGACGGAGGGCAGCAAGGACGCAAGACGGCGGCGGCGCTAATCTTAGTCACGCGCTGATCATGGAAAAAATGCGCGCTCGACACTAGGGCCTCTGGCCGTAAGTGAATTTCTCATAGGTCTTCTTTCTTTTTATATCATACGACATGGCCACTTGGCGCGCTCTCAGCCACCGTCACGTGTTGCGCTTCCTTCGGTTTTTGCTTTTTTTCGCACGTGTTTTCGGCCTTTCTTAGCTTTTGTACACAAAAATTCCAAAAGAAAAATGTGCGAAAAACGTGTTTTTTTGCTTCCGTGAGAGGCATCGCCGTGTCTCTTAGAAACGGAAAAGGTGTTTTGTTGTTTTTCCTTTTACGAGAGGCACGACCATGCCTCTCCAAAATAGTAAAAAATGCATTTTATTTTTTTTCTTTTCGCAAGAGGCACAGTCGTGCCTCTCTCAGTCTGGTTTTTTTAATCAGAAAAAAGTTTGTAAAAAACTGTCAACTTGAGATCTAGTTTTGAAGATCTTGACGCGAGAAATCTAATAGTGAAAACGGTTCGAGATTTGGACACTTGAGTTAAGAGATAGAACGTTTTGAATCAATGAATCTATGAAAAAAAGGAAAAATCTCAGGTGCAGTGTGCCATTTGTCACAACCTGGAAATGTGGGAGTGACCTTTGTAAAAAGTGATTCTAGGGGACCTCTGGCCATAAGTGGGCTTCTCATAGGCCTTCTATCTTTTTAGATGATACTACAGGGCACTTGGCGCGCTCTCAGTCAGTGTCACGTGTTGCGCTTTCTCTGATTTTTATTTTTATTTTTTCGCACGTGTTTTCAACTTTTAGATGATGTTTCTCTTTTTTCGGCTTTTTGGTTTTTCACCGGTCTTTTTTATCTTTTGGACCAAAAAACATCAAAAAAAATATGTGAAAAAACGTGTCTCTTTTTTGCTTTCGCGAGAGGCACGACCATGCCTCTCGGAAACGGTAAAAAAATGTTTTATTTTTTTTCTTCCACAAGAGGCATGAATTTGCTTCCGCAAGAGGCACGATCGTGCCTTTCGCAAACAAAAAAAATGTTTTTTTGTTTTTTCTTCCGCAAAGGCACGCTTTTACTTTCCGTAGAGGCACGTAGTCCTCATAGATAGATGTTGTTGGTCTGCTCGACCTCCTGCCGTCGAG